>NW_026623739.1:164507-193360 GCF_030028575.1 Malurus melanocephalus | reverse complement strand
TTCTTCAATGACATATCTGAACTGTGTTAACTAAACAGGGTAGGAACAGAAAATGAGTGGTAATTTACATCCTAGATTTTATATTCTTAGAAACTCGCACACTTCACATTCACACGAGTCAAGGTCTGCCCTTCCATTTCACTGTAGATCCACACCATGGTCCCAGGGGAACAGCAGAGTCACACAAACCATCCAGTGTGTCTGAACCCTGGCCCATGGGTCAGCCCTTTCTTTAGCTGTAGTTCCCACTATAGGTCAGCMTTCCATATTAAGTGTATCAAGGTCTAAATATCAAACATTAATCTCTTATTGCATTTGAACTGGTTTTTTAGGTTTACAATATTTTTACGTTTTCTGAAATAAAATTTTATTCCAAAAGTTACTAAATTCATACCTGTAAAACTCCCTAACTATTTGACCTGATTTTGTCAACTATAGATTTATCATTCTGATATTGAGATTAGAGATATTAGCATATTGAGGTATATTAGTATCTCTCAACATCAGGAATTTTTATTTCACATCCACCAARGTTTCAGAGATTAATCTATATCCCCACCTGTTTGTTTAGTCTGGCCCTTGTACCTCTGACTATGAGAGACCTTATACCTGCAAAGACTCTCAGTAGTGAGGAAGGAATAGTTTGGAAAAGCCCAATTTGCTTTTGATGCTTGCCAGGCAATTGGCAAAACTTTTTGTCTAGTATGACACTCTTCCACACCCCACCAATTGGTTTAATACTAATAATTTAGTTTTCCTCTCTGGCCTTTCCTTGGGAGAAATAGAACAGTTCCGTTGGAAGGGACCTACAATAATAATCTAATCCAACCACCCACACATAAGGGCTGACCAAACTTAAAGCWTATTAATGACTTTTTAATTTCCCATGTGATAGGCAGAGGAGGGCAGAGGATTCTGAGCTTCCCAAATGAGCAGYACCCTGTCCACAGTGCACAACCTGATCAATTTGATGTTGGATTGAATTCCTTTGTGCACATGATTGTGCAGCTCCTCATAAGCCAGCCTTCAGTATAAATATAAGCTTCAATAGAAAATCATCTATTTCAAACTTAAAACTGTTCAATCACAAATTGAATCATTAGGTAGAGCAAAGCCATTTGCAAAGCACATCATTCACCATCTTGATGGTGTCAAGTCTTAAGGCTCCCCTGAGGAAGTTAGTCTCCTCGATACTGTGGGAATAGCACTTTCTAATTGCAGAGATCTTGAGGTAAAATCTTTAAAACACAAAGCAGTGTTCCTCTTCTCAACACTCCACTGAATGCAAGAAGGAATGCAAGAGTCAGCACAGTGTCAAGTCATAAGCTGCTTTAACAATCTATGTAAAGAGAATTTATGCACTATTGTTACAGCCTAAAGCAACTCCTTTTTAAAAAGGAAGTCTTCCAATTATTACTGCGWTTTTAAAAACCTTGCATTACAAAGCAGAACACATGCATTTTTCATTACATGACTAAAGATTCAGAAGCATAGAGTGTTTTTATTAACCAAGTGGCAGTAATTTAGCAACCAATAGACTGCATGTGGGATGTCTGCTGGAATATGTGCCTTTTTCTGAGTGCAGAGTGCAACTCAGAATATCTCAGCCTGATATTTGGTGTCCAGACTGAGGTGTACTGTTTGTAGAAAAAGGACCCATTTAGCACTATTTTATGCAACTGAATAGCAGGAATAGTAGAACACACCTGCAAGGTATTTTCTTGCCTGCAGTTTCTTACCACAATTTGAATCGGTCTTGAATCAACAGTAAGTTAATTCAYTTTAATTATTTTGATCAAGCTCCTTCTAGAATCTGACAGATTGCAGCAAGCAAGTTCTGTCTGTGCTCACCAAATCTTACTTCAGAACACTACAGCTAAATCCAAGTGAAAAGTCAGCTCWTGTCTTTCCAATCACAAGCTTCCAAAGAGTCTTAGGAGAGGTTCTTGGTTCYAAATAATAAATTGTCGCCTTTATTTCAAAATTTCTAACAAATGTTTTTATTTGGCTCTGCCGTGGTTGGCAGTTCCAGCAATTCTCTTTGCATCCAGCAATAATACACCATACCCAAGGTCAATGCATTTATCAGTGAAAGGAATAATATTCACGTTTCTCATTTTAATAACACTTCAATCTGCCAAACATGTATTAGAATTGCTTAATTTAGCATTTTCTCAATGCATTCTTGCTAACATGTATTTTCACCAATGACTTAAGAAACAAACAAAATACCCCAGCAAACCCCCAGTACAGAAAGCATTTACATACGTTTCAAATCTTTCACAATTTTGTTTAAATAACAATAATTTTTTTCAAAAGGCATGAAGAGGTATTTATGCTTCTGAAATGGCGGGAGAATATCTCATTCACTTTTCTGAAGTGCTAGGCTTCATGCTGAGAATTCCAGTAGAAGCTTGTGATGTGTCTATCTCTTTAGAAATTTAAAAACTTCAGTGTCTCCTAAATAAAACTGAAAATCAACCAGTTTGCTAATACACTTGACCCTTTGGATAAGAGATCTGTAGCCAACATAACAATTTGATACAGATAAATTTTCAAATTCATAAATGAAAAAAATATTAGCACATTACAGTGTTTTGCACTGTGGTGAAGGACAGCATGGTTCCACCTTTTTTCTTTTTTTCTTTTTTTTTAATTGTGCTTTTGGAGGTTTGGGGTTTATTTTAGAAATTGTATTTAAATTTCTGGGCATTTATGACAATTTGAATTTCTGTACCTCTGCAGGTTTCTACTGCCATCTTGTGTACTTCTGTTGCCATGTGAATGGATAAAAGGTMTATAAAAGATGTATAAAATATTTTCAGGATTTAATGGATAAAGCCACTCTACATATCAAGGCATGGAGAGCAAAACTGAAGAACTGGAAAACATCTCTATCATTTAATCTCTACTTAAAATGTCAGTTCTAGATTTGTAGTAATACCAGATTTAGTCTTTCCAGCTTAAAAACTCTCYMMYWTTTTTTTTYYTTTTTTCTGTTGTTCTCAGGCTGGGAAAATCTGACTTGTGCAAATCTAATTGACAGTGATTGTTCATGTTCAAGTTAAGCTATTTCTTAAATTCCTGTTCTGCCCAAGTAGAAGAAAAAWTACTGCTGAAAKGAAACATTTTGCCCAGACATGATTTCTCCTCATAAATCCATCTTGGCTACTTCCAATCACCTTCTTGTACACCTCATGCTTGGAAAGTATTTACAACTTGTTTTCTCCATCTTCTAAGAAAGTCAATCAGTGGGCCAAATATTGCTTTCCTAACATCCAGACCTGTGATTTYATGTTTTCCTGCTTTCCTACTGTCAATATCCTGACTGTCACGATCTCATGGCCACTCCAGCAAAACTATCATTAACCTTAACATCACAAACAGCTCTCTTATTTATGAGATCCACCAAAGCACTTCCATTCATTGTCTCCCTGATCACTTCTGTCAGGAAGTTGCATCAATGCACACCAWAAATGTCCTGAATTTCTTGTGGCCCATGACCACAGCAGATCTCTTTGAAGTTAAAGTCCTTAAGGACTTTCAGCCCCCTGAAAACCAGAGCTGAAAATACGTGGCTTCTTCCAATTATGTATAGGCAGCCTTACTTTTTCCTCTTTCTTTCTCTCTTTCTCTCTTTCTCTTTCTCTTTCTCTTTCTCTTTCTCTTTCTCTTTCTCTTTCCCTTTCTCTTTCTCTTTCTCTTTCTCTTTCTCTTTCTCTTTCTCTTTCTCTTTCTCTTTCTCTTTCCCTTTCCCTTTCCCTTTCTCTCTTTCTCCTTCTCCTCCATCTCCTTCTCCTTTCCTTTCTGAACTACTTTGATGTTGAATAGGCTCCTGGTGCAATCTAGGACCTCATTTAAATGTTGGTGGCCCTTCAGGGTGAAGCTTCTGTATGTACACTTCAATGTTGTGCATTAGAAATCCTTTACAACACACCTTACACAAAACAGCACACAAGAAGATTGTCTGGAAGATTCATTTGTTCATTTTTCTCAGCAGATGTCTCAGAGGAAKTTTTCTCTGCCTGAGTCCAAGTTTTTCATTGTCATTTATGTGTTTACATTGATTAAAAAAATCTCCATTGAAATATATGCCAAAAATCTATGAGAAACTGTGTTGGCTTTGTGTGGTTGGAGATGGGGAGGGAGGAGGTGGGGAATACAGGAGTGGGTCCTGTAAGAAGGTGCTGGAAACTTCCCCATGTATGGCACAGCCGCTGCTGGCCAAGTGTGAGCCAATTTGTAATGGCAGTAACACCTCTGGGATAACAGATTTAAAAGGTGTTAGAGACAAATGTAGGAGAAAATGCTCTGAGATTAACATTTCCTCTAAAGGACAAGGGGTTCAGCAAAGCCTTCCCACTGGCACAAAATTAATGTTTTGTATGAAAGTGAAAAAATCTGTTTATTTAACAAGAAAAGTGTCCACAGGGAACAGGAAAAAAAAWTTAGTAACTGTTAGATATTGAACCTCAATCTCCTCACTGCAGAGAAAGGTGGTGGATTTTTAGAGCTCTTTCTTTCTTTCCCTCGCTCGACTTCTCCCAAGGTCTGCTCCCATGGCTTCTCTGCCAGTCTGCAATGTCCAGCTCCGCACAAATGATCTGGTTGTTGGACCCAAAGCTAAGCCAAACAGTTCCAGAAGAAAGCACAGAAGCAGTSRGAGCWTTGCTATTGCAGTCCCAGGAAAGCTTCTGGCCTCGATTAAAAAGAAGCAAGCTAGCTGAGAGCAAAATGTAACAGGGTAACTCCTCCTGCAAGCAGGGTAACTCCTCTGCCCTGGGACAGAGTCCTTGAAATAAAACCTGCACCATTTCCCTCTTTCTGACCCCTCCCCACAGACCCAACTCAAACCTACAGGACCCATAAAGTAAATGATAGAGGAATACAGTATTATCATAAAATCACCCCAAGATATTCCACCCCTTATTCCACATCACAATTTTAATGCCCAAACTAATATATTTCAACTCTGTACACACACACTTATACACATATACCAATAATGGCAGTGAGACTCAACAAGCAGTGAATCATATAGACATTCCAACATGTTCTCAATGTTCTCACCCAAAATCAGATCTCTCTGAGGTACACACCAAGGCAGGGGGACGCCCAARGGAGGCTGTCACCCCTTGAGTTCCCAGCAGGGAGCTGCAGACCCATGGAGAGGGGTGTCCTTACTGGAGCAGCTTTTCTGGCAGGACTTCCAGCAGCAACCGAGGCAACAGACTCCACGTTGGCATGTGAAGACATGAAGATGTTTACTGAGCAGAAGTAAATTTAAATTCCTTATATATCGTAAATCAGCCTGGAAGTAATTCTACACTACAACACACTCCAATCAATTATCTTGTCTCAAAATATTGCCTTTTATGGTATTAGGTAAACAATACCTTTTATGGTAGCGAGCAGAGTTCATTTAGTCTCAAGTGAACCAGTAGTTACAAACTTTTCTTGTGGCCTACTCACTTCACTTATGATCAGTTGTGTTTACTAATTCCAAGGCTTTTTCTGCACCAAGGAGAGAAGATAGACCTGATTTTCAAGGTTGGTTGTTCTGCTGTCACCACTACCAATATTTGTAACCCTACACCTTCTGACCCTGTGGGGAACTCAGGTTGAACCAGGATGTGCCTGAAGGACTGACTGGAAAGGGACACTGGAGCAGATGGTGAAGAACTGCAGCCCGTGGGGAGGACTCACATTGGAGAAGTTCATGGAAAACTGTCTCCCATGGGAGAGGTWCCCCACTGGAACAGGGGAAGGACTCTGACTCCCCGAGTAGGGGCAGAAACAACCTGAGATGAACTGACCATGAACCCCATTCCCTCTCTCCCTGTGCCACTGGAGGGGAGAAGGTAGAAAATTAGCAATAAATTTAAGCCCAAGAAGGAAGGAAAGGTGGGAGGAAAGTGTTTTTAGRATTTGTTTTACTACTCATTGTCCTGCTCTGATTTTGACTGGTAATGAATTCAGTTAATTTCCTCAAGTTTGTGACCTCTCCCAGGCCTTATTCAACTCATAAGCCTCTGGTTACATTTTCTCTCTCTTAGTTGAGGAGGGGAGTGATGTAGCAGCTATGTGGGGCATCTGACCTCCAGCCAGAGTCAAACCATCACAAAAGCATTTTGAGATCCTAAGGTGAGGAGTACTACAGAAAATATTATTTTATACAGGGGTTACATTTCTTCAGGAGACATAAACCGTAATTGTAAAATAACTGGTTTAGTTTACAGATACATGTGAGTATTATAAAACTCTTCTTACCTGCCTTGCTAGTCTGTCTGCTAAAAGGGGGTGAGCAAAACCAGCCATGAAATATCTTAATTGCAAAATAGCATCAGCAGGCATGTGTGGGATTTGTACTCTGTTGTGATTTCAAATGCTGTGGTTATGATATTAATTTTAAAAGATAACWCCAACAATAGCACAAAAAGCTGGTTTTAAAACATGAATGAAAACATAATCAAAATTAAGAAAATACTGTAAACTTTTTCTCAGACATTATATTTCAGACAAGAAAAATTTTCAATAATTGAATGTGTTGTCAGGAACCATAACACAGGCTTCTAGGATTAGAAAGATCTTTGATTTGTTTTAGAAATGAGGTTTGAAACTTTCAATTCACAGTATATCCTGTCAGGCTGGAGAAGTTATTGAGGAAATAGCAAAAGTTTGCTTCCATCATGCAGTGAGATAGACAGCTGGTTATATCTTCAGTCATATCTCAAGTGTTTGCACTTAAATCCATTGGAATCAGTCTAAAAAATGAAAGTATTATAGCTCTGGACCTCAGCTAGAATGAAAACTAAAAGATAACCACCTCTGACTAAACACTTAGCTACCTGATGTGTTAGAACTCATCCTGTTCAATGCTTCAAATGAGAGAGATTATRATGAAGTTGAAAGGCAATAAAAGAAAATCTGATATCAGATTTCAAACTGATTCATTGTTAAGTCCAGCAAAGGGAGCAAGTGGAATCTCAGAGCTTAAATTCACACACAGAGATATTTTGTTCAAGAAAATTTCCTCGCAGAAGTGAGACACAGAATATCTTTACAAAGTGTGCAATAGCTCACTTTCACTACACTTGGTCTTAGTTATTAGAGGCTACAGCACTGTAAAAGCTGAATTCATCCAGAATTCAGATGCATGCATTGTTGCCAATTCTTTTCTAGATTATTTGACAAGTAATCAATCTGCTTTAAAGCTTTAGCTATTATGTTTATGGATCTCATGGATGAGAGCCAGAAATACTCAAAATCATTGTGTGACTCTGTGCCCATGAGTATACCGAGTCATTCCACTCCTCCTGCATCACTCTTGAAGAATTCTTCTCTACTTTATTCATTCTTGGTGCTGAGATYTTGAAAGTGCCTCTTAAAAATAACTCTTCTAACTAGACTTTGGTATCAGCTTTTTTTCTACTTTATAATTTTCCTTTAGAGCAGCTACTGAGCACTGCTCCAGACCAAACCAAACCCCAAATACTCCTAGKTCTAAAAATTAAAATTAACAGGAACTTAGCTTGTTGGTGCACTTATGTAGAGAATCAATTTTTTAGCTCYAGTTATTGCTAACTTATTTTTAGCAGGGGAAGTTCACCTTCCTATCCCTCTGTTTTCTTTCTTAATGTTGTTTTTTACATTAGCTCCTTTTTGGGGGATTGTCTGCTTTTCTGGATAATTWATAACACAGGTATGTCCTAATCTCAGTTTAACCCTTCTAATAGTGTATTTTGAACTAATTTAGTTAATTAGATTAATTTGTATAATGTACTCTATGCAGACAGACTCCATKAAGTCCTTTGAGAGGATAAACTACCTAATTTCTATAAAACAACTGTCTTTGTTTAAGGCAGCGTAAAAGAATACATCCTCAGATTTAAGGCTAATTTATTTATTAATGGGGAAAAACGGCAATTAGTCATGTATTATTGTTTTGTATAAAAAAAGAGAAAATAGATTAAATTACTTGRTTTTGCCTTTGCTTTATCTGAAGACTGTTGTTTTATTGAAACAACCCTATTTATTCAGAATTCCACTTTTAAACCTCCTATGTAATCTGTCCAAATAAATTCATTTCT
The DNA here is from genome assembly GCF_030028575.1 of Malurus melanocephalus. Taxonomy (NCBI): domain Eukaryota; kingdom Metazoa; phylum Chordata; class Aves; order Passeriformes; family Maluridae; genus Malurus; species Malurus melanocephalus. The sequence continues at coordinate 185,270 of NW_026623739.1, read as the reverse complement.
TTGTAAATATGATGTTTATTGGAAACTTCAAGCCTTTAAACTGTCACATCTTACTGATGTGATATTGCTATGATCAGAATGTGACTAGAACTATTCCAGTCACCATCCCTGAAAAAGTTMAAAAAATACATGGTTGTGGCACATGAGGACATGGTTTATTGGTGAACRTGGTGGTGTTGCTGGGTTGATGGTGGACTTGATCTTAAGGTCTTTTACAGACTTAATGATTCTATTATTCTAAGTCAAGGACAGCCAAAGCCAAATTATTCAGTCCTCTGAGTTTGAAATTTTTCTCCTCAATTATGAATGTGAGGGGTTTTTTTTGTTTTCAATTTTTTTTTCAAGAATGCTTGAAACAATAAAAAATACTGAGTATTGTAGGAAAAAAAGTGTGAAGTCTAAGGTCACAATGTTGCTTTGGAACCTGGACAGYTGTCCCTTGAAAAGTGACCAATGCTCTGTTATTGAGAAATAACTCTGAAACTCTTTTTCTTATGAGGAAAGTACTGATGTTAATGCCTAAAAATTTTTTGCTCTTTCATACATTTGCAGATTTGTAGATTTTTAATATATAGYTGTATAGTTTCYATTACTTTTCTTGCCCTTTCTCACATTTTGGAACAATAAGCTAACCCTTTCTAACACATTATGTTGCACCCTTGAAATTCTGTTCAGTCTTATTTTCAAGAAAATAATTTCTAAMAAGGACAGTCTGTTTTGCACAAGAACTTAGGAGGCATAAAAGAAATAGGGCAAAGGAGCCCATGAAGCAACTCCAAGGGGCAGACCCAAGGGTGGGTTGCTGGGGCAACTGGTCTCTTACTGGATGTACCTGCTGGATTTACTAATTAATTAACTTTTTAAAAATTGCAGGAACCCTGTGCCACACATATGCACAGCCATATGTGTGCACCTGAAATCTTTTATTAAGGAAGTGGTTTTTATCTTACCACTTTAACATTTTTTTTTTGAAAAGTTTTTCTTCTCATTCCAGGCAACAGTGTCCTCCAGAGTTCCTGAATTCATACTCAATCTCTTGTACCTCCTCAAAAAAGTAATTAAAAGTTAAAGCTATTTGCCTCTACTAGTATTTGTGGTTTATCTCAGTTAAAAGAAAAATAAAATTATTAAATTCTACTTTAAAAGAACTCCACTGATAGTTTATGACATTGGGTTTTATAGAACATCTATCTGCTGATGATACAGCCTAATTTTGCTTTCCAGTTGTGACTGTGGCTCAGTCTACGTGGTGGYAGTGCAGTCACCAGACCACAGAGGATGGAATGGTACCCACAGAGTCATCCCTTGTGTACAGGCTRGAAATCAGGGCAGAAATTTAGAAATATTAACTAGCACAAACCAAGGCATAATTCTGCAGGCCAAAGTATGAGAAACGGAAAAAGCCTGAAACCAGAATTTTTAATGCCAGTTGAAAACTTCCATTATCAYGTCTTGAACCTGACTCAACCAAAGCTGGCTTGGCATGACATTTCAATTAAAAGTTGAGAAGACTTGTCACTGATAGAGATTAATAGTTTTAATTAAATATCTTTTGCAAGATMCTGTGAAAAAAAACTAGGGCAAAGTTCTTCTAATAGGCTAAATACAGAATAATGAGGACAAAATATGGCTTAGTGCAGCGTAATTATTCACTAGCTAATTTCCACAAGGAGCTTTTTCTCTTTCTCTTCTTTAGACTTCAGCTGCATTGTAAGGAACACTACACTGAAAACACCGAGTCACCCTTCTTTATTGAAGACATGCTACCAAAACTAAAGGGAATAATGTCCTTCAGTAAAACAATAGGATTTAGGTATACTTCTGTACATAATTCCATTCTACTTTGCCACAGAAAATTGAGACTGTAATGTCAGAATAACCAGCATTTTCACATATCTCTGAAAAAGAAAATAATTTCCCCACAAAGTRCTTGTGTGATTAGATCATCCTTCATAGAGTACATGTTGAGGTTTCAAATTCATTAATGATTTAATCTGACAGATTAAAAAATAAATTTGCAAATCAATATTTATGAAGKAGGCACATACCAAGTTCATGCCATGGATTTTTATTTATCTTTATGTTTTATTCATTTMTATTTATTTATAGCACATGGTTACAGTATCTTCACACTCACACTAAAAAAGGACAGAAAAACACTGACATCTAATACTATCCCAAATCTCAGATTTCCTATGTCAAGTAGAAAGAGGATAGAGCATAAAACTTCTACTAGTGGTAGTTTCTTCTCTGTAAAAYTTGCCTTGCTAGCCCCTTAATCTTCCCTTAATTAGGCAGTCCATTGGTAAAATGTGGTTAAACTAGAAATTGATGTTGTAGCTAATAGTTTGTATCAAAGGATAGCTGCAGTAAAGCAATCAAGTCTTAAAGAGGCAGATTTACAGTGTTTTCCAATACTAAACCACAGCATGAAGTTACCAAATTCCTCTTTATAGAAAGCTCCCAAATTCCATACCTTCATTACCTGAAACAGATAAAATAATAATAGTAGATTTGTGATAACTTTAGAGMCAAATTATGTCAAAAAGACATTTTATCTCTATGTCACCAGAACTTCTAAATTATAAGGTGTATTGAGTGAGTCAACAGAGAACTCCATGGGCACTGTGAATTTATACTAGGAGAAACTTAAGAGTCAGAAATTTTTCTGACAAAAAGATCATCTCCTTGATGGAGAGGTAGTGGTTGGTAGCATCTCTGAGCAACAAAGCTTTGAAAATATTCCCTTAATTACTCTCCCCACTCAGTTACCACTCACTCTAGTCACAGCATCCTGCAGCCAATATTGGAGTGTGAAGATCATCTTTATTTGGTGACAAAGAGCTGGGTTAGGAATTCCAAAGATACATGTAAATGTTCGATTGAATTGGTCTCTGTATCAAAGCTGTYCATCAACAGATTATATAAAATTACTTAACAGCTGGTATTTATGATAGACAATAAAATCTGAAGAAAAGCAATGATGAAGATCTTGTAGTATGCTGAATTATGTACTGGAAGTGCAGATAGCTTGGATATTTGAAAAAGTAACAATGGAATAATAAAACAGTATCTCCTCACCTTTGTYAGATAAAATGAATTTTTTACAGATAAAATTAATTTTTCAATTTGTGAATTGGGTTATTACGTTGGCCACCTCCTTTCAATGTGGAATAATTCCATGAAGAGAGTTGGAATGCTATAATCAGAAGGAAACTTTAAGAACTACATCTTTTTCAGTTCTTAATAGCAKATTAAATTACCAGTTTTGACATTGCATTTCAATATATTCCAGTTTTACATAGACACTTTGTTTATTAGAATGACATTGATAGCTACACAAACAGAATTTTTAACAGTTCTTGTGCCCAGCATGACTTCTGCAATTCTATTTGAAATTGTAATTGTCTCGTCATTTCCTTTTTTTTTTTTTTAAATCAGAGCTTTCAAAATCATATCTGAGTGGGAACTGTATTACTGAAGAAGCTGTAATATTCCACATATTCCAATGGCTGTGGTTAACCATTTCTATCTACACAGCTGCTCCCTTGCTCCTCCCATCCTGCAGTGGGGCAGAATCACAGAATTGTTAAGGATGGCAAAGCACCATGTTCAGCACTAAATCATGCCCCCAACTATCACATCCTCATGCCTTTTAAACAGGGATGGTAACTCCATCACTTCCCTGGGCAGGATGAAGAAAAAAGGAAGAGTAAAATTGAGAAAACTTACGGATCAAGATACAAACTGTTTGGTAAGTGAAGGAGAAACGAAAGAAGAGAGAAATAAAATAAACAAGTGATGCAAAAGCTGTCACTCACAATCTTTCATGACCAGTGCCCTGACAGTTCACAAGAAAGAGATGGCTAACCTCCTTAAATCTCCTCTTTTCCCCCTTTATTGATGAGCATGACATGATATCACATKAGATGGACAGTATCAGTGAATTCTTGTGCCTGGCTCTGTGCCCTCCCAGCCTCTTTCACATCCCCCAATCCACTCACTAAGGAGGCAGAGTAAGGAACAGAGTTGTTGTTGATGCTGTGCAAACACTGCCTTGAAATAACTAAAACATGAATGTGTTATCAGCATGGTTTTGGTCACAAATCTTAAAAAGAGCATCATACAGAATTAGCTTGATCCTAGCCAGATTTTCAGGAATTTCATCTGTACACAAAAACTGTGGCAGAAGCCTGGTTTTTTGCACTGCTTTTCTCAAAAGTGACTTATCTGCTAAAGGCAGTGGAAAGATCCTGTAACATTTTTGAAGTTGTGGTCATTGTCAGTAGTGTATTAAATATTGCCATATCATAATTCAGACTCYCATCAAGCTGCACATCACAGGAGAAATTCAGTTCCTCTCACAAACGTGAGGAAAAGTCGATCTTTCACCTTGAAAACTCTTATTTCCACAACAGAACAGCATTGTGAAGGCTGCAAGTGCAGGGCATAAAACCTTGTCCTGTAGCCCTGCAGCTATTATTGAAACAAAAGTAGTATCTGATGGAAAAATAGCAAAACCAGCTGAATGCTAATAAAAACTTTAAAATGGCACCATGAATMGGTAATTGTGGATCAGCTGAATAAATATGTCATGGAATTTATTGCTTTAGGAAAGACAGGACTGGGAGTGTCCCTTGGTCAAATGCTGCTGAGTTTAGGTGCACATGATTGCTAAGTATTTAAAAAGTCATGAAACAGAATGGAATGTTTTCTGCAAGACTGTGAAATACACACTGCTATACCACAATCTGAACTCTCAGTGAGCTGAGGCACTTGTTTCCTGCATGAGAAAAATAAAACTTGGTGAGCTGATGTTGTAGGGTCAAAGATTGACATGTTTTATTTCTTACAAAATCATGGCTTGTGCATCACTTACTACTCAGTTAAAGTACTTGTATTGACACTTAAAAAATATTCCATGAAGTATTTCAGCAAGTTTAGGAAAAATGTTTTTGCTGGTCTGTTATGGACGTGGTGAACTGTAGGACACTTTTATTTGAATATGCTACATCAAATGGGAATGATACATCATTGTGTTTGCCTAGAGAGAATATTGTTGTGTCAGTAGCTCTTCGTTCTGTCTGTGGTTGCAAACCACCTCTTGGGGAAGAATCAAATGGTCAATGTTTGTCAAATGCCATGACTGGTTAGTTCTGATCATACTACAATCACTTCCTGAGAAGTTAAACTTTTAACACACTTTCAGGCAACTACTTGTACTTGACAAAGGCAGATWATTAAAATATATATCACTTCTAGATTTAAAATATGTAATTACAGTGTCTAATTYGTCTATCACAGATACTTTTATCCACTTACTTCCATACAGGGTCTAAAAATATTTGTTYGAGGCAAGATAGTATGAGCTTGGCTAATATATGTTTTTTGGAAAGGCTCCTCATAACAAATTCTTCTCCAGTATTTTGAGGGACGCTTGTAACATTTATTTATTTACTAGGTCATGTACAGATTCATATAAAATTTAACCCCTTTAAAACCTAATAATTTATGAAGGTGTTTCGGTCTTCTGTAATTCTTGAATCAGTAGGCAGGTTTATAAGYCTTTTATTTAATATCCTAGTAGTGACAGGTAAAGAACATTTCTGCAAAACAAGTTGTCCAGAAACATGCTGGCTTAAGCATTAAGCAAAGACAGATGATTCAGTTGTGAGCTTCCTTTTAGTCCAGCTGTGATCTGACAACAGCTGTCTGATCCAGGGAATGTGATGTAGGTTACACACTTGTACAGGGGGCTGTCAAGAGTAAAATAATGAGTAGCTATTCATTCGTRTAAACCTGGTTACTTCTTCCATTTGAGGACAAACTCATAAAATAAATTRTTTAGCATATTTCTCGAGAGAATAAAATCTGGATTTATGGAGAGAGGTAAAATGCATTACAAGGACAACATATTTTGGCCCTCAAAACCAATTTTGGCAGCAAATACTCCGCATGAGAMTGACACTTACTGATCTGACTACAACTTATGTTGACAGCAAGAAACCTGTAGTTTATTCTTCACAAATAAGTAAATATTGCAGCAAAACTCAATTCATGATAAATTAAATGATAAAAAGTTGGTGAGTGCTGCATTTTGAAGGCTMACACAAATACTCCTTAAAAACCATCTGCAAAATATCTTGTGGCATTTTTCAAAGGAAGGATTGAAAAATAGGAGGATATACTATAGATATGAGTAAATGCTATAAGCTAACTGTAAAAATCCTATTACCAAGCAGTTCCTTTTGTACATATTGCTTTTAATTCTACCAATTCTAATTACTAATTCTAGTTTTAAATCCTGCAGAAGAGAACAAGACACCAGGGACTGCTATAGCAGCATATTCTGAAATTGGATCCCCAAGTATTTTGAACCAGACAATATGCTGGTGTGGGTTTGTGTGGTTCTCTTTCAGTGGATGGCCCCTTTTTCCCCTATAGTTTAATGGGGCTATGTTTTCATTATAAATTGTCTGACTGGTTTTATATATGGAGTTTTTGTAGCCTTTGGTAAGGCCTTATGGTGACAAAACTTAGGCATTGACAATGAAAGAGACAAAGTGGCAAATGATACAGAGGTACTTTTCTATTATTCAAAGGAATACAATCCAGTGGTTGCCACTGTTGGAAATCAAGTGCTCCTTTTCACGAATGATTTGTTCTTGGTGAAGCAAACCAAGACATATGAGGGATATCCATAACAGCAGGAGAATTCAAGACCAAATAGTTTGATTAAAGAGAGGCATTGTGGTTTTTGGGAATTGAGATTAAATGTTACTAAAAAATAAGTTTGTAACATGGGTCCATAAACTGTATACTGATAAAATGTCTTGGTCTAGTAATTAAATAGTTCAAAGAAACAAGCCAAAAGAAATGTTTTGCGGTTTTGTAATTGGGATACCTGTCTGTGTAAAGAATTTGATTTTATGTTTTTTTAATCTTGGTCTCCATGGTTATTTAATGCAGGACTGTTTTTGCAGAACCTATGAGGAATGTGTACATCATTAGTAGCATCATATTTTTGGGGATTTTTTATTGATCAGTACCACCTCTATTTGTATTTTTTAGGACCAAGAAAAGAAGAAGATATTTTTTAAAAGATCAGGGCCTGTAGCACCACTGGTATGTTCCTATGAAAACGGATCTTTCCAATTAAATCACTTTTAATGAACACCTTCTCCTTAATACACCTATATATTTCTCTTATATAATTAGTCTGGAAAACAATGATTATTCATGTTATAAGCTTATTAAGGGGTTTTTATAAAAGTAACTAAATACATTCTTAGGATAATGATTTATCATCTCCCCTGAAATGCATTCTATTTAAAATCCTTGTTATGATAGTATGTTTTCACATATCAATTCTTTCAGAATTAGAGGGTGGACATTTTTTGTGTTCCTTTAATTGAATGCACTGAGACCTTTGACTGTTATTCCAGTTTGAGCCATTACCATAGTCTCATCCTCATTACCTTGTCCTTACCAAAAATTAAAGCATGATATTGATTTTGGAGCCTTCTGCTTTAAAGGGTAACTTCATTGTCAACTGCCACTATATAGCTTGTCACCTTCCCTTCTTCCTTAGTTATTTGAATTCATATAAACCACAAAATCTTATCTGCTTTAACACCTTTTTTTTCAAAGACTAATTCATCTTGATTGAAGCAATGTGCAAATTCTCTTTTCCTTCTTTACTTTTAAGGTAAATCTTCCTTCAGCCATTTATTTTATCACTGCATAAAACAACTGCACTGCATGCTGTTTATTTCTARCAAGATTACTGGGAGAGTTGGTCATCTCCTCAGATTCAGAGTCCTTTCTTGTATTGTTTTCCCTGTTGTTCATTATATGAAATTAAAGGAGCAACATGTATCTGGAAATACAAAAAACTATATGACTTAAAGCTCCTTAGTTTACTTTATCAACTCATTCCCTGAAAGTCTCAAAGGCTGCCTTTCTGAAATGAAAAATATTATCTAATATTAAAGAAACAGTCCAAAAGAACAACTCCGTGAAACTTATTTTATCTATTCTTACAATAAATGAGCAGTTTTTCTACAAACTGTCCACTTGTTAAAATTAAATCTGCTGACATTAACCCTCTTTTTATTTATTAGCTTATTTGAAAACTGGAGCAGTTTCAGCATTAATTCTTATTTAATCTGTACCCAAAACACTGGTTTTCTCACCTAATTGTAATTTGGTTGAGTTTTGTTAAACAAATATAGTGTTACTGAACTGGTGCATATCCTGCAATATATTTCTGAGACACAGATTTCTCCTCATAGCAGCACTAAAACTCTGTCCTTCTGGCATCTTTCTTTCTTTACCTAATTTATGTGTTTCTGTCTAATAAAATCAGRCAAAATGTTTATATAACACTCTTCTAGACAGTTTTCCCTCCATGACATTTTTTCTAAAACTTTTTTCAGCAGTCATGGTATGTTCAGACTCGTATAAAGCCAGTACATCACATATTCAAATGCTACATATTCAGTCGATTTTTCTGGAGTTTTAGAGGTGTTTAGTGCCCAAATGATCTCTAAACTTAAAGCCCTGATYCATGAGCATTATGTGATTTGAAAGTTTTCTACTCTTTCATCTTTTGGGAGCTCATCAAAAATTCTGGAAAACAGTTATGTTTCTGATTCCCAAATATTTAGCTTTGCTTCCTAATAATTTAACTATTTCCCTGGATATTGGATAATTTAATGCATTCTGCTAGGTAGTTTAATCATTTTATATTTCTTTTGTAATGATTCTTGGGGTGTCTTGTTAGGATACAGCTGGGACTTTAGTGGAGGATCAGGCAGTTTTTATTAACGAGTTAATATTTAAAACATGTATGAAAAGGACATGGAAGAGTTAATTCATTTCTGTGTTTGCATGCTTATAAATCAGCTGWTTTGACCATGCAAATCAGACAGATTTACTTTCAAATAAATTGAAATTATTAGGAACGTTGAAATTAGTTTTCATTAGTTGTAAAGCAGAATCATGGGGGGGGGGGGAGTTCAGATTCAGCTTTGCTTTGTGAGCCTTTTAAAAAAAATAATTTGAATTTGTGGTTATAAAGGGAGGGTATTTGGACTGATACCAAGTCAAAGTCCAGGAAAAAAAATAGACTGCAGATCTTTATACGTAACTATTTTGTGTATGGAAATATGAATAATTTGGCTGCTGTTAGGATCACTTTGGCAAATTGTTTCCTGTTTTATTGCCACAAAGAAAGAATGAATTATAACAATTAGAGCATCTTTTATTGCTTGATTTCTACAATTATTGTCTCTTAACACCTCTAATCAATGACAGTGCGCAGATATATTAAGCTATCCAGCTCCATTTAGTCTGAAACAGAAGTGAAAAGACATCTTATACTACTYTAATCTAAAGAATAGTATTCTGTTTGCAACAACTGCACCTGATTAGCATGCTCCAATTCCTCCTAATATTGTCAGAGAACAATAGGGAGTTTTAGAAGGTCCTGGCACRAAGTGCATAATACAAAGGAAAAAGCCATCGCCATCATCTTCASTGTTGACTCTGCTGCACTGGGGACAGCACAGAGGCAATCCAGTCTGTTTAGAGACTGGCTTTTTTACACAGCAACTGGGAAGACTTTTCCCTTTCCTGCCTCTTCTCTCTGCTCTTATTTTTTTCAAAGATGTAACTTCCAATGTTAGTATTAATGTATACAATCATCTACAGATCCCACTAGTAAATCTTTTTTATCACATGTTAATAATTTCTTGCTCCATGCTAAAGTTATGTGATACATCACAGWCATGTAAATATTCTCTGGTATGAGACTATTTTGATTTGAAGTTATGGCTGATCAGTTGTATTGAGGCTTTCATAATATGTTATATATACATTATATATATTTCATAATTTATGCACTTAATCTTCAAGCTGTGGAAAGGATACTTAAATATTTTGTGCAACTCAGTATTCAGATTTGCAAATTTTATTGCTCTTCTAGTGCGACATCAGTCCTGAAAAGGAATGTTTCTTTTACTAGAAAATGAAGTGGCAGAACATTTATGATGCACTTTGACATTATTCCACAAGAGGTCGTGTGAATAAAGTTTTTGGACATGTGAAATCCAGCACAGGTGTTGAACACCACTTCTGATAGCTCTGAGATACAAAAACATTCTYCTGCAAGAAGACTGTTTCAATCCAAACACCAATTTTAACTCAATCAAGTCTTGGATCATGTTTGTATGGAGAAGGCTGTGATTGCCCTAAATCTCCATGGATTTCTCTCTAAATAAGGAAAAAACTCAGGACCAGTTGTGAACAGTTTTCTTTTTTGCCTTGATTTTCTTCCTTGCCTTGATTTTCTTCCCCTTCCTTTTTATAAAAGTAACATAGTGTTAAACAGAATATTTTATCTTTTGCCCATTATGCTTTGTAAATCTTCAAGTGGTTTCTAAGGGTTTTTATTATCTTATTATTTGCAGCATGGAGGGAAAGGCATAGAAGGAAAAATGTGTAGGGAGAAGTTAGATAAGAATTGAGATTTTTCAGTTCCATAGTTACATGAAAAGGTCTTTCTTAAAAACTTTTTTCCTGTTTTCAGGAATATAAATGTATTGTAATAATGTAAGCATAAGTGAATCATTCTGTGTATAACTGAACAGGCTATATCTCAGGGTATTAGAATGATAATGTAAGTCCCTGACTGCTGAGTTTGCTCCTGTTGCCTAACTCATTGGAAAGYAGTTGATAATGCAGAAAGAGAGAAATTAAGGACACTAATTGCATCATATTAAATCACTCTACCAGCTAACATTCCAGCAGCTTATTTATGAATAAGTCACTTCACCCGGCCACMATAATCATCTTTAAAAGCAGAAGCTGCAAGTGGCATGGAAAGTTCTGATGCTTGAAATGTTTTATGATGCACAGTGAGCACAAAGTTGCAGGGGTTGTGCAGGGGAAGAAAAGTGGCAGCTTCTGTTCCCAGCACCATTTTTTTCTGGACAACATTTCCTGCCTCCCTGGGCAAGTTGCRTTCCATCACTGCACCACTGCTCATTTTTGAGGGAGTACAATCTTTGGTAGTCATGGGGGAAAAGCGTGCATTTCACCATTACCCAGCACTGCTGGCCAACTCACGGAGCAGCCTCTGAGATAAGGCAGCTACAGGCTCCTTTAGCCAATAATRAAAGTCTCTCCAATGTGGAGAATAGTACAATGATGCCCCCGGGATGCCTTCCAGGTCTGTGATACAAAGCCCTGGTTTTTCGTCTGGCTGATACTGCTGTCCTAATCTTATAGGCTGTGCCAGCAATTTGCTCTCCGCCAGATTGTAGTTAGCCAAGAAAGTCCCCTGTCATCATCAGGGTCTGAGTTAGAATCTATATGGAGACAATATCTGGGGCAAAGTTCTCAAGACCCTTCCTGTTTCCTCTTAACTTTTAGGACTGCTCTTCACAAGGGGAGCAGTTCATCTGCTGCCTGATATCCCCTCGTATCTCGATCCCACAACTGGACCCCAGAACTGTCCCACAGATCAGTAGGAAAAATGCTCACGGAGATTACCCCTTTTCCATTAGCGAGAGGACATAGTCTTAAGTCCAGGACGGACTGATCCTCCATAGAAATATTATTACCCATACTTTCCCCACAGTTCACCTCTTCCCCCAATGTGTTTGAGTGCTGGTGGCTGCTTCCTTTCAGCAGAACTTCAGTTCTGTGGAAGTCGCCACTGGACAACAGACAGCTGAAGAATAAATTGCTCACACAGTGAGCACCATTTGTAGTGATGGAGGCACCGATTCCACATTGGTATGCGAAGACGTTTACTGYAAAAATCCAGGGGTTTTAAACTGTTAGTTTGTTACAGGTTTACATTCTTGTAAAGCACAACAAAGTGTCATAAGCAACCACCATAAATCACAAGAGGAACACATGATGGTCAGAAGTAACCACCATACACCACGGTGGGAACTCTCACTAGCTCTAGCACTGGTTATGTAACTTATTTTTCACCTCTAGTTTCACTGAATCGTTCCCAGAATCCTTCTCTAGTTAGCCAAAGCAACAGGAGAGAGCAAGAGTTTTACAAGGGTGACAAGGCCCTCATTTTATCAGGTTTTGCTTATCCACAATAATTTTGCACAGAGCAAAAGTATAAGAAATGGAAAACCTTTATCAAACTGCATCAATGACTGACTGATTAGCAAAGAAAGAGAAGTCAGTTTATGTTTAAGTAAATATTAAAAATGCTTAAAAGCATTCCCACAAGAATCTGAGGGAAACATTGCCATAAATGACACTAAGATGAATGTTCCTTACTGGCAAGTTCAAGATCAGAATAAATTAAGGAAGTTTTTCTCAACATGTGCTGAAAAAAKTGTTTGAGCTGATTTCTTGTTAAGATACAGGGCAGCTTTCTAGAGCCAGAGAGAAATATTCCAGAAAGTCTTTGGTAAGAGCAAWGGTGGACATCGTGATCCATGTCTGGTGAGTTTTAATACCTGGACAATGAAATCATTTCTTTACAGAACTTGAGGTCCAGAACGAGCTACGTGGGGTGCAATGAAAATCTAATGGATTTCAATCTGAGTGGTTTTCAGCATAGTTCCCTTTATTTATTATAATGAGTAATACTTCWTGTTTAAAATGTACCTTTTAAGCATAACATTTCGAGTAGAATTTTGTATGAGGACTCTTGAGAAGATCAGTATTCTGAGGCTATGTAAAGACATAGGAAGTTTAATGTTTGGTGTTAGCTAATAAGCTGAGAAAACATTAGGTAATAAAAGTGGGCTGTTTATGGAGATCTATTGGAAATTAGCAGTAAGGTTGTGATAGGGAAAAAAAAAACCCCAGTATTTCCTACTGTTTAGATTTCCGGGAAATTACAGGTTTTAGATATTAATTGAGAGGCAAAGAAATATAGAACTTGAAAAGATATCCTTTTTTTTTTCTGTTGGAAGGAAATCCTGAAGTTAGGTCTTAAAAGGCTCTTGGGGACTTGGCAACTTTCAGAACATTCTGTGATAAAAACTTTATCAAGTCTGGAATGTAATGTCTGGGGAAATCACATCTGATCACTGCTTGGCCTRCAAGCATGACACTGCTCAAGGTGTATGAGCATGATGAGCTCTCCTCTGTCCTCACATACCCATTGGATGTCTCTGTGAGAGAGAGAGACTTTTGGATAAGTCTGTTTTTTTTTCTCCAGTAGCAGAGCTTGAAAAAAAAATGTCTTGCATAAGTAAAAAAGGAACAGACAGTTCTGTTGTTGTCCCTAAAGCAAGGTTCTTTCCAATTAATACATGAAGCTGAGATGTTTGTTTGATTCCCATTCTACAGAACAGGGTGTCTAACACAGCTGGCACACCTTTGGGAAATCAGCCCAGGCTTTCATACATAAAAGCAACATATAGAAAATGATACAGGACAAATGGTTGGTCACTCACATTTATATAATTAAACTAATGTGCATGTGAGAATCTTGATATCATTTACATACACTAATTTCTCTGTGGATGTATTTTTTAGAATTAGAAGCATATAATTTGACACCATATTTTTATCCTATCAGCTACCACCAAGTTATTACTTAACTTTATTACAGGTTCTCTTTGAACAATGAGTTGTCAATGAAAATAAGGATTTATGGTGTTATATTCCAGAAGACTCCATTTTATTCTGTTCCTTGGGACTCCTCACTGCTCCATTGCTCCAGCGTCCTGTTGTCATGGTTTCAAGGCTCACTTACAGTTACTGTGAAGTCTKTGTGAATTTTTTCAATTTCATCTTYCATCACTGTCATGGATGAGCAGGTGTGAGCTTAGCAGACAGGTGTCTTTACTTTTTTTTCTGACCCAAGCTACTTTGACTGCAGCTTCCTAAAGATGAGACACACACWGCATCACATACTTCATTTACTCTCGAGAGGGGTGAGTTGGCAATTTAAATAAAAGCACATTGGTTTTGAATGGGAAGAAAAGGCTGCGGTCCTATTATTTACAATTCTACTTGTCAAATCCTTTATTGCACTCAACTCTTCAATTGTCTGCTTTGTTCAGGCCTACACTTGCTGAAAGGAGAGTAAGAGGAGAAGTCACTGGGCAAAGATGTGATTGTGAGAAATGGTATTCAGTATAACAGACTCAAGATTTTTAAGACAGAAGTGTTGAGGGGTTTCGCATTTACGCAAAATACAAACTACAAAAAGAGATCTTAATGTGAGGTTTGTGATAAATGTGCTGCTTTCAAATTCAGTATTTCATTTTCTGCCAGCAGAAAGGGCTAAGGAGACAAAGAATGTTAACTTTTCTGAAAATATACGTTTTTGTTTTCATCAATGAAGTTGAAATATCTTCTGATTTTCAAACTTGAATTGATTCAAAATTCCCTCAATATCTATGGACGAAGAGGGATTAGTATTGGGTATCTTTAAAAAATTAGTTCAGTTCCTTTCTAACATTAATTCCTACATGAAATATTGGAAAATGTGACAATAATATTTCATCTTATCCTTTACCTTTCCTTTCTAACACTGCAAAACTATTGTGACCAAGTCTGTGTCTTATTGTGTGAACATGTTTGAGCATAATAGACTCTGGTTTTAGTTGACTTTGTGCATCTATAACACAGGAAAAGAGATCATGCATGTCAGCCAATTTAGTATGACATGCCAATTTGTAAATAGTTGGCTTTACTTCATACTCACAAGCAAGGAAGACTTCCATGATAATGGAATGCAACCATCTGATAAATATATATTATTTAATTGTCTGCACAGTTATGCTGGTTTCCTAAAAATAAAGAATAAAGGACAAGAGTATCTTGGTAGCTGTTAGAAGATTTTCACCTCCCATCTTTCACAAAGAGTTTCATAGCATCATATCTTGCATATGAAAAATATTTTTAATAAATTGCATTGAGAGGTTAGAAAAAATAGGGCAACTCTGCTATGAGGAAAGATGGAGAAAGATGGAACTATTGAGCCTGGAGAAGGCTTAGGGTGATCTTATCAGTGCCCATAAATACCTAAAGGGAAGGTACAGGGAAGATGGAGCTAGGCTCTTTCCAGTGGGCCCAGTGACAGGACCAGAGCGAGTGGTCCTGAAATAGAGGAGGTTCACTGACATCTCCAGGAAACACTTTGTTATTGTGAGGGTGTCTGAGCACTTGGCACAGGTTGCCTGAGATGGTTGTGGAGTATTCCTCCTTAAAGCTATTGAAAAGCCACTGTAACATAGTCTTCTTTTTCATACCTTAGTTCCTTTAGTTCACAAACTAAAAGAAAAGAAAAAAATGAAAAAAAATCTTTTTTCCTAACACTTAAGAAAACAATAGAAGTAAAACTGTGAGGTTTTTTTTAATGCATGTTTTACATCCACTGATACATGTTTCAGAAGTATATTGTCTTGGTACCATATTACTAAATTAAATACTTTTACTAGTCATTCCAGATAGAAATATGCAACTTCAATTACATATTACATTTTCCTTACAGAGTTCAGCAATATGACAATGAAAATAATGTACACTTATTTTCTTAAAAACTCATTAACTCAAATATTCATGAATAATAAATATTTCAAAGTTCTATTATCATACTTTCTATTAATACTTTTTACTGAGAAAATTTCATTAAAGTCAGTAAACTCAGAGAGAAAGAAGAAATTAATCTGTTTTGTGCAATTAGCATAGTCCTTTCAAAAAAAAAAACAAAACCTACCAGTATAAAAGCTGTTTATAGTGACAACTGAGCTGATAAATTATTATTAAAAGCATTCTACCTGGAGCAAATCAGGGAAACAACCAGGATTATGTAATTTCTTACAGAAGTGGTTATGCCATGATAACTTTTATGAGGTATTTAATGGATATTTACAAAGCCGGGAAAGAAGGACCAAGAGTTGAAACCCCATAAGACTGCTCACAACAGTAAATAGTTTACCTCTTTTCATTTTATATCCATTTTCTGACAAGGGGAAAGTTTTCTTTCCAACCTGCATGACGCATAGTACACAATGAAACACACTTTGGAGCATTAAAAAAATGCTACATTTATAATGTAGAAGTAGCATGTGCCCCACAGTCAAGATTAACATTCAATAAATAAAGTGACCAATTGGTCTCCATGTCCAGACCTGTCAATTATGAATTCACACTGATGAATTAAAGGCTGCTGGGGTAGAGGTTATAGATTTACCTGGATGGGCAGATAAAGGGGTAAGC
Organism: Malurus melanocephalus; assembly: GCF_030028575.1. Classification (NCBI taxonomy): domain Eukaryota; kingdom Metazoa; phylum Chordata; class Aves; order Passeriformes; family Maluridae; genus Malurus; species Malurus melanocephalus. Next base: position 169,052 of record NW_026623739.1, on the reverse strand, counting down.
ACAGGGACACATACTGGAACTGTGCAGAATTGTTTTTGTAAAGAGCCCCTGAGCCTGCTTTCCTCTAGAAGAAAACAATACTCCCACCCCACTTGGCATCATCTGTGAACTTACTGAGGGTGTACTCTATCTCCTTGTCTAGATCACTGATAAAGATATTAAAAAGGACAGGGCCCAATACTGAGCCTTTGGAACCAGCTGGACGAAATCCACTCCCAATCACTCTATGGGCCTGGCCATCAGCCAATTTTTCACCCAGCAAAGAGTGCACCCAGCTAAACCATGAGCAGACAGTTTCTTCAGGAGAATGACGTTGGACTCAGTATAAAAAGGATCTGGCAGATGCCTAAGAAGTGTCTCAGGTGAATCCAGGAGAATATAGTGGAGAATATATATAGTGTTCAGTTTTTAAATCAATCTTTAAAAACCCTACAAAACCATAACAAAACAAACAAACAAACAAGCAGGCTGAAGGTTATTACTAACTTAAAAATAAAATTTAAAAAAAAAACCAAAAGTGGTTCTAAGGGCTGTTGTCCTAGCCTCTTCCATCTGCTGGGAGGACATCCTGAAGTGGAGCCAGCTGAAAGTAGCTGGGACAGGACAGCACCTGGACTGTTCTCACAGTCCAGGCCTGCAGCCTCCCATTACCAAAACCTGGACACATAAACCAAACTCAGGTATGCACATGTGCTTACACATGGCAAAAATGCATTTTTGTTAAAAAGATATTACTCTTGGCCATCCACTTATACTACTGGAAAGAACACAATGGCTCATTTCAGTTTTCTTTTCAGTCATTACAAATGTTTAGAAAATATAGAAGTGCAAAAATTGGAAATATCCAAGATCAATATGAAAACCAATAACAAAGTGTCTTACATTACATGGAAAATGTAACCAAAAAGTATGTATTATACTACAACCTTCATAGGCTTTTAAAACCAGGTGAGGGAATGCTCTTTATCTTCAGCATGACTCAGTCCCAGTAACACCCTTGGGGAGCTATTTCAGCTAATGGGCCATCAAGGTCTCTGGGAATGACTCATAGAATTCCATCATGCCATTGTGAAATGCCCTGTCCAGAGAGGAGGAACTAGATATTGTTACCTCCATATAAACTGAGGCTCTGGAACACTACAATATCACTTCCACTGGATTCCCAGATGAGAAGAGCTCGAGAACCACCACTGGATCACCAGAGATGGTCTCAACCTTTCTTCAGGATTACCACTTTGACAACACCACATCCATCACTCCAACGGGACTGCAGCCACAATTCAGCCAGACTGCTGCCACCACCCTGACCAACAGGATGTCTGGTTGATATCTGACTTGGTCAGTTTTAGGTGTTGTGTACTATTGCCTTTATTTTAATTTTTCCTATCAAATTATAGTTCTTAGAACTTCTTGCAACATATTTGTGTGTGGGCAATTCCTCTGCTGGTTTGCTTTCAAACAGGCAGACAAAGATTACTGCCTGAGGGCAGTTTCCAGGAACCTATCCTATCCACTACTTCCTTAAAGAACTGAAAGTTTGCTCTCCTAAAATTTAGAGTCTTAATCACAGTCAAACTCTTAAGTGGTCCTGCATATAAAAGTTTGCAAAAGCCAGTTTGAACAAACACAGGGAGGCAAGAAAGAAAAAAAAAAAAGGCAGCTCTCATCCCAAGGATCAAAGCCCAGCACTCAGAATCCACAGCTGGCACTTACACAAAAGCTGCAGCAATATTGAGTCCCAAGGCATGGGAAACTGCCATTGCCATTGCACCCAGCACTCCTCTGAAAAGGCAAGTGCTGGCAGACTGCTGCTGTCCTTCCCTACACACAGGTTTCAGCACATAACCAATGTTATTGGTTCTCACATTCTGCTGTAGACTGCAACTCTGATGTGATCAGGAGACGATTCTTTGCTACACTGCATCAACAGCGGTGGAGGTTATTTAATTCCTGACAATTCAACATAGTATAACTTACAGGAAAAGTTAGTCAACTGTAGCCGAAATTAGGTTCTGTTCCTAATAATTTCACAGAAATTTTGGGGGACTTTTTTTTTAAATTCCTAAAGAGAATGCTACAGGGCTTAAATAATTCTTCCGCGTAAAGTGCTTTATTTCTACAAAGGAGTGATGCTTTCCACCGTGAGAGGGAGATTTTTCCATTCTTTCCTCGCAGGACAGGAAATCCGACGACCGAGTGGTACCCGACTTATGCCGGCATTTCCACCAGGTGTCCTTCTTGTTCCACAGAGCGCTTGGAGCGCCTCGGGCGCTGCTGCTTCTCATGCGGGTGAATTCATCGTGACCCCAAGGAATCGCCGCTGGAATTGTCACCGAGGGATCGCCAGCTGGGAATTCACACCTGAGGAATCGCCGGCTTGGAATTCATACCTGAGGGGTCACTTGGCCGGGAATTCACACGGATGGATCACCGGCTGCCAGAACTGTCAGGTAAGCAATCCTACCCCAGGAGAAGTCTGCAGAAGGAACAGGAAACCAAAGTGAAAAGATCCGTGATGTAAATTACGCCATGGCAATTCCTCATCTACTGGAAACAATATGAGATATGGCAGCTGCTTCACCCTTAGCAGAGGAGTGTCCTGGGTGTTCCAATCTAAGGACATCATTTTATAAAGGTCAAACGCCAAAAAGCACAAGCCCTCTACAGTGCAGTTTCCCATTCAGAGTTGCTGTGCACTGCTCACACAGTGCAAAGGAGACACGAGAGAACGCAAATCCTGTCTGCTCTGAGTCCTTCCTCAGAAGTGTCAGCAGAGAGGTACAGACTCGGAATGATTATCAGGCTCCCTGTTTTCTTCTCTTCCTTGCACGTTGGACTGTTCAAAGGGCTGTGGTAGTTGAAATGAAATCATGTAAAATTGAGTGGAATTTGAATCCCAGAAAAAATCCTCATTAAATACAGAACATCACAAATTTAATTGGGTATGTGGTCAGGCGATTTATCTAAACCATGAAGCCCTAATATTGCTAAGTGGCCACATATGCTCTAAACTGTCATTGGTTCAGAGTTCTGCACTTTTTGGCCWCAGAAATCTGTTTGAGATCAGATGTCCATAGGTCTGCATGGAGATAGGTCTAGCTCCTCCTCAAAAAAGAAATACAGAGTCATGAAGTAGATGCCTTCTGATGGAACTAGGTCAGATTGAATATTTCTTCCATTGCCTTTAGCTGCTGACGTTAAGCAGACACCATAAAACTGTAATTATTTTTTAAGAGATTGTCAAYATTGTATTGTCCCTTGCTATATTTCTGTTGTGGTTTAGGAATCATACTCTCAGTTCAGGGACACTCCCAGTGAGACTCTCCCAAACCAGATGCAGTTTGCTTGCTCCCCACCTTCCCCTCCCCAAGGCCATAGCATTACTCCAGGTGCTGGTACCCAACTTCTCCAGTTTGATCTTTGCTGGTGCTCACATCCAAGCACACCCACATGTGCTAAAGTTGCTGTTCTTAGGTGGAACGGACTTGCAAAACCAGGTTTCTTAACAGGATCTACACAACCTTTCATACCTTTTGCAGGGTATGAACAATCTCATTGTCAATATTTTTTTCAGTATGTGAAATCAGAATTTCCTTATTCCGGGCATACCCAAAACAAGGCACAAACTACATTGTGTCTTCTATTTCACATGCTGACTTGTTTTCTAGGAGAATATCTGTTTTGATCAAAGCTAATTTCTGTCCCTTTACTACTTTATTTATCTTCGCTTTCATATTTACTTGATGTCTATTGAATCAGTGAAACACAAACAGAGTATCTGTCTATATAGCAGCACTGCAATGATCAATAAATACAAGAGGATTTGCTAATAATAATAATTTGCTAATTTCCTAGAAACTGAGAAATCTATTAACTAATGCTGACCACAGCAGATGGAGGAATATTATATTATATCAATGCAATGAAATATTACAGTTTTATGATTGCTTGCATTGCTTTTGCAACCATAAATGGAGTACAGGGAATCTTAGAAGACTGCACTGTAACTGCAGTCCACACTTACTGAGAAAATMATGCTTTTACAGAAGAGCAGGTCTCACTGCAGGTAAATCATGACTTCAACTGTACAYTTAAAAAAAAAAAAAASCAAACTGATMTGAAMGTATGTGAAAARAWMCCCAGACCCAAAGGAGTCTTTGCATGTGACATCAACTTTTTTTTCCMCAATTATGAATTCCATTTATTTCCTAGCCAATATTTCCCCTCAACCTAATATGTAATTTATGGTTTTCCTACATCTAATTAGCTTAGAATTTCATTACTTCTCTTTAAAGGACAGAAACATGCTGTTAATTTCAGACTGAGACCTGTAGTGTTGGGAACATCAATACTTTGACATAACTTTTCTCAATAAAACCAAAACTTTAAAGCCTTGTCCATTCATTTTGGAAGTGGAAAAAGTTTTATATCCATTAACAGGCAACAATACATTCACTATTTGCTATGATATTATTAAAATGAAGTACAGTCTCTAGATCTCAGGAAAGTCTTGCTTAAAGTCAATTTGTCTGTCTCCCTTCTTTT
>NW_026623739.1:134267-164457 GCF_030028575.1 Malurus melanocephalus | reverse complement strand
TTTCCTTTCCTTTCCTTTCCTTTCCTTTCCTTTCCTTTCCTTTCCTTTCCTTTCCTTTCCTTTCCTTTCCTTTCCTTTCCTTTCCTCTTTTCTTTTCTTTTTTTCTTTTCTTTTCCTTTTCTTTTCCTTTCTTTTCCTTTTCCATTTCCTTTTCCTTTTCTTTTATTTTTTCTTAATAAAATCCCATAGACTGGTGTCTATAGAGCAGGTGTTTGTTTATTGCAGCGCTGGAGGTGAGCGCTGAACTTCGCTTAGAATTGGCAGTATTTATACAGTGAGCATGGTGGAACATTACCATCGTCACTACACCCACACCATCCATGGGCACGGAAATCCACAATATCACAGTTCTGTAGTGCACATGTGGCATCCTCAATTCGGTGTCGTGGGAGTCTCCCTCTAATGAGATACCATCCTCTTCATCATGGGGTACTCTTCACCTTTGTCTTCAGGGCACGCACAGTTGTGATGTTCATGGTTTTTTCCAGTCCTCCAGATCTTCATATTTCATTTTTCAGCTGACTGTCCTGTGCCTCTGCCAAGTTCTCGTTAGTGCTCTCTACTGTTCTTTGTTATAGCATCTACCTGTCCACTTCTACAGAACTTTTTAAATTTATGCTTCTGCTTTGTCCAGGCATTAATCCAGCTGGCTGGATTACATCAAGCTGGTACACTGTATGTCGCTAATACCCTATATCAAAACTTATAACAATATATGAGAAGGTTATTATTGATAATATATTGAAAGTTATTGTATTGTGTATTGATAATATGTAAAATGTTATTATATTATATATTGATAMTATGTAAAAGAGGTTATATAAAGTTTTCAATCAATAGGTCTCATAAGCGTCTTGTAACTTTGACTTAAACCACAAGTATCAGGAGCCTGTTCCAGTGCTCAACCACCCCATGCAGAAAAACCCTTTTCCTGATGTTAGTAAAATTAATTCACAGACACCACAGGTTTATGTCCAAAAAGGAGATAGAGGAGTCCTGTAATTTTATTTCAATAAAGGGAAATGGCATGGGACATTTCCACGGGGTCTCTCAAATTGTTAGAGGACGCAGCCTCCTTTTTATCCTGATTTCCCGGCCGCATTTTCCCCTCTCCTTCCCCATCGGCTGAGGTACTTGAGAGGTACAGAATCACCTAATACAGAACAACATCGAATGTGCACTTTGCCCCCCTCCCCCTTTTTTTTCTTTGTAACATTGTTCTTTTTCTCTAAGTACAGTGATTTGACACGGCACCATGTATGGGGGAGTCCTGAGAGGTTTCCCCCTAAGCGCCGGTGCGTTCTGATCGCTGCGCTGAGCTGAACTCTGAACCTGGGGAAGTCTGGCCTGCCTTCCGCAGAGATGAACACAAACCTGGGGCTGTGATCGCCGGCTCCGGAGCTCTGGTGTTCGGTGTGCCTGGTGGAATCAGCCGGGCTCTGGAGGCAGCGTCCGCCGAGAGTGTTGTTAAAGAGGCTGAGCCGCTCCCTCTCCCCGCCCCTCACGTTGGTCTGACCCTCCTCCTCCGCCCGCCCCTCACGTTGGTTTGACCCTCCCCCCCCGCCCCTCCCGTTGCTATGACAACGGCGCGCGCGACTCTTGGCGCGAGCGCGCCGGGGCGGGGCCGCGTGGGGCGCCCTTGCGGGGGTCGGGCGGAGACCCCGGAGCGCTGTGGGGAGCGCCGGCGGCAGTGGCGCCCTCAGATCCGGGAAAGAGAGCGGTACGGGTGGAGTTCAGCGTGAAGAGTCCTGGGGAGGATACTGAGCTGCTTTGAAAGCTGGAGCTCCTGGGACGAGCTGGGAGAAGTGACCTTTCCTCCTCTCCAAGGAGACCTTTGAGCCCCTTCCAGTGCCTTGCTACAAGAGAGCTGGAGAGGGACTTTGGAAAAGGGCGTTGTGTGGCAGGATGAGGGATAATGGCTTCGAATTTCTACAGGTTATGGATGGAGGGACAGGACACAGAGGCTGGCTTCCCAGCGGCAGAGGGCAGGGTTAGAAGGGACATTGGAAAGGAATTCTTGCCCGTGAGGGTGCTGAGGCCTTGGCACAGGGTGCTCCGAGAGGCTCTGGCTGCCCCATACTGGAAGCGTTCAAGGCCAGGTTGTGGAGCAGCCTGGTTTAGTGGAAGGTGTCCCTGCGCATTGCAGGGGGTTGGAAAAAAATGGTCTGTCTGTAAGGTCCCTTCCTACCCAAACCATTCTGGGATTATATGATTCAATGAAGGCTCTTTTCCAACTGAAACATTGTATCTCCTCTCGGCTCCCAGTTTGTAGTTGCCTTTTCTTCTGGAAGCAGGCCTGGCAGTCAGCTGCCATGAGCCATATGTTCTCAATAGGGTGTGTGTGACATGATTGCAGAGGAAGGCTGTAATGAGATCTTCAAGGCCAAGGTAAAAAAAGGATTGAGAAAAAGACAGGAGTTGGTTGTGTTGGTCGGTTTGCTGGCTGTTGAAGTGACCTCAGGTWATTTTTAACATTTCTGGTTTTGGTTTGTTTTAGTAGAAAGTGATTGAGTTATTTCCAACATATGCTCTCTAGTCCATCTRTATGTGTTTTCATCTGTTTGTTGTATATCAGGTTATATTAACTAAAGGCAGTAACAGCAGTAAAATATTTARAGGCATATTTAGCCAGATTCAGGCATTTCTCACTCTGCTGTTGACTTTTMTGGTAATTGTAAGCAAGGCAACACAATCCAGTTTCTCTACTTTTTCTCTCTGAGGAAAAGATCTTTTTTTTTCATTTTGAAAATAGCCTTAGATGAAAATGGTTATACATGTGGCATATAAGGGTTCATTATATTACCTTTCTCTTCTGTGGTCTTTCCCCTGCTATTTTTATTATTTTGTTGCTGTTCTCCATTCAGTAGGTTTGAAGGAATTCTAATCATTGTGATTATGATTCTTTGAAGGCTCACTTAGCACACTGTTTGGATGAAGGAAAGAAGATGAGGTCCTCTAAGAAGAGTAAAAGATGCACTTTAGATGGGCATTCAGAAGGATTTGCTGGTGCCATGCCTTTACCATGTAGTCAGGAAAAACGTGTTGCAAAAACACCCATCAGTGACTTCTTCACAAAAAAGCCGCAATCAGACAGGTAGAGAACAGAAATATAAATTCCCATTTATATATTCATGACTATAGGTATGAAATTGACAGTTTTCTGCTGGGAATTAGAAACTCCTGAATTCTTGGTCATAGCACTAATGACTTGTAATAGACTGTCTCCTTGGCAAATGTAAATTTAGTRAAATGAACTGCTGCCTGTTGAAGTGCAGGCTAACAGACTAATATTTGAAATAGCAGGCATATTGTATGGCTTTCCTTTTAAAAGAAATTGTCTTGCTAATAGTAACCTAGATGTACACCCAGTCTGACAATATTTTTGAGGCTATATTTCTGAGTAAATGATTTGCATGGTGGTGTGAAAGATTATGTAATGAACAAGAATGAAAGCTAGTACATCTTTCCTTTTTACCCTAAGCCAGCTGCTGAATAATGATACATGGATTCTCATTGACCCCAAGGAGAAACACAATGCCCAAGCTGCTGGGAAAAGCACTGGGTAGATAAAGGCTATTTCCACATTTCTTGTTGGTTCTCTTTAAAAAGAGTTCATAGAGCTTTTTACCTTTTAGAGATATTGCATATGTCTTTATAATTTACAGGTACTAAATCTAGCATGTATTGCTTTAATGCCATCATAGCAAATTTGAAGTCGGGATGTACCAGGCTTCAATTTGTTGCAGAAGGAGCAACGTTGATTCTTTGAATTATATTCTTTAAAGCTAGAATTATATGTTCACTTTAATGTTACATTTTGCCAMTTAAAATGAATTATGCCATTATGTTAGTCCCTCTTCTTGCCCATTTAGTACAAAATCATAACTTCATTCTCTTTCTTTTTCAGGCAACTTACACCTTTTTCAATGGCATGGCGAAATGTAGATGAAAGTTCAGCTGAGAAAGTCAGAGGCCTACCTGATGTAGTTGGTAAAACTAGTTTCCCTTAATGYCATCCATTTGAATTTACATTCATAGGAGACATGGGACATGTAATGGTTTTAGCTGAGCAAGGTATGGAATTGTGCTGGTTGGAAAGTAAACCAGCAGGAGGAAWTAACCCCACACAAACACCTTGCAAGAGATTTCAAATCAGAATTACAAWTAAATAGAAAGATTACAATAAATGCACTGATATAGAAAAACTGGCTTAAAATCACAAAAGTCAGAGTACAACCTGGCACTCTGTTGGTCAGGGTGATGATGCGGTCCGATTAAGCAGTGATTGCAATCCTGTGGAAGTGATGGTTGCAGTCTTGTCGAAAGTGGTGATCTTGTGGAAGTTCAAGTCTTTCTCTGGATGTCCAGTGTTGGTGGTGTCCCAAATCTCCAARCTGCCCGGATTATATGTGGTGGGGTTCAGGTGGTACATCCCCCAGGGCAGGGAGTTTTGCAATGGAATGATGTAATCCCATGAGTCATAGAATATTTTTYGAGTCTGTGATAGTCGTACCAGCTGCCTGTTCTGCTGGTGCATATTCTGTTTATTTTGGCCCATTAGCAGGGATGAGCCRCTTAGGATGTGTGGTGCTGCTCTTTCCCTGGCTTTGTAAAGTTATCCTGGTAAAGATAAAGAAACACTGCTCCAGCTTGCAGGGTTTGCCTCTTCTCATTTTAACACCCAGCTTGTATCCAGGGGGATTGGGTGTGCACTGCAAAGAACCCATCATTAACAGTTCATCAGAAAATGACATAGAGGGGAGTAGGATCTACACCCACATTGGTTACACCCAAGTGTGCACTCTTTCTCGTGGAACCACGAGAAAAATCAAGATCAGAAATATTTTTGATGATTTATATGTAATTTTGAAGATGAAGAGTCTTCTAATAGAAAAAAAATGGTCCTAAAAAAAACAGTCAGTCAATCACAGGTTATGTTTGGATGATTAATTCCAGTTCTGGTGTAAGCAGACCTCCTTCCTGAAATGATGCAATTTTTTTACGTCATACTTGAACTTAGTTGATAGTTTCATGCTATTATCCTTCTGAAAATCAGAAGTTATTAAGGAAATGTTAAATTACACTCTAGTATTTTTAACCTTCATTTGCTAAGATTTCATTTCCCATGGAAAGTTGCATGTTGTAAGAACTGCACAAACTACAGCAGTCATAGTGTAGATTTAGGAATTTATTGTTCATGTGTCCCATGTACAGCAGCAACACTTCCAGGCTTTAGTATTCTCWTTTCTTTCCTGGCAGTTCCTGAGGAAACAAGCAGTGATACATTGAGGTACCTGGCAGAACAGCGGCAACAGCGTCACGATCGAGCAGTGTTCGAAATGCAGCAGGAGCTGGACTGTATTGGCAGGGTAATGCGGGATTTTTTAATCCAGAGTGTCTAGCGTGCCCTTCTATGGTCAGGGCCAAATATTCAAATGATCACGCTTACCATTTYAGGAGATGGAAGCCTCTGTTTTGAAGCTTCAAGAATTCCTTCAGCTAAAAGTGATGAAATCAGATGAAAAGAGTGAACTTCTCTTTGAAAAAATTGCATCTGAYATGGCTTTGGAAGGTTTCTCATTTGAAGTAAGGCAGCTCAGAGCATTGGCTCACCTTCAGTTTCACCTGTGTAACATCTTATGGCTCTCTGGAGTTCTAAGTTGTTCTTTCTTTCCTTTTTAATTTTTTTTTTTAATATTCACTTTTCAGTGRGATTGAGAGTAGATTTTTATTGCAGGGTTTGGAAAAACTGTGGAGTATGATCCAMCAGGAATCCTCAAACAGAAAGAAGTGGGTTAGGGCAGTGGATGAATCCCTGAAGGAGATYGAAAGGAGTCGAGCTGTTAAAGTGAGCTGCAGTCTTAAAAACTGATACTTAAACAGAAGATTATTATTTGCTGATAATGCTGGATGCAGAGCAAAGAGTAGCTTGTTTCTRCAGGAGTCAGAGGTCAGATGTGTARTCTTCTGCCTAACCTTTAAAACTCATTGGACATCACAGTAAACATTTGGATAAAAAAATGGGTAGATCATTGCTGCATTATACTTGTAGGCAAACGAAAGTTGTTTGCTCTTCCTGTGYCAAATTCACCTCTCTTTGTAATGTGGGTATGATCAGTAGGTCCAAGAGTATCACCAGTAACCTTTTGGTTGGATTAGTAATGAGAAATGCCAGAGATGGCCACATTGGCTTAAATATTGTGTTCACTTAAAACAAGCACTGGTGGATTTCTTTGAGATATTTGAAAGAAAGTTGGTGTGATTTTTAAATTCATATTGCAGYCTGTCTGCAGAGCATTCAATTATATTAAAGAGAAACCAGTTGAGTAGTAACAAAGTGCAATGTTTTAGTTGCTGTTTGTATGAATTATTTTTAAAAGATCAGTCTTTAAGAAAATTAAGATTAATATTTTAAAATTTACTTCTCAATCTGTATATCAGCGCATTAAATTCATTTTAATGGAAAAAATTGTCTTGTTCATGTAATTTTTTAACTTGGAAAACTGACATTTGAGTTATACTTTTTGTTGTTGCTTTTCTTGATTTTTTTATTGCACAGATAGCAGATGTACTGACCAAATATACTGTGAAACTGGAGGAAATTTCCTTCTTCTTGGCAGWGGATGTTCACAAGCTCATTAACGATAAGGCCATGGTAAATGTTTTAGCTGCAGCAAGATAGCAGAATATTCCCAGAACATATTTTTTTCCAACTGAAATTCATTTTCTCTACCTATCAATCACTGAAATATAGAAGRTATTTCTACTTTGTAGGGCATTTTTTATCTTTTTTTTGTGTTCTTTTTATCCTCATTTTGCATGGAAGATGCTTTTTTTTTTTGCATGTTGTATGCTGCTTCTACTTCTGGTTTTATTTTTTAATGCACAGGATATAAACAGAGCACTGTTGGGTAATGAAAGGGCAACTGCCAAGCTGCTCTTTAATCTAATGAAATCAGAGCTTGAGAAGGAAAAAATACATCAACTGAAGTGGCAAGAGAGAGTCAAGGATTGGAAGCTCATACAAAAAAACTGTGTCATTCAGAGTTTCAGGTCAGAAATTTTGCAATCTTATTTTGAAAATTGAATAACACAAAATGACTAGTGTTCACTTGTGGTTTCTGCAAACAGTAATACTTTCTCGTTTTTTCCTTATACGTATGATATCACATATATCATGTTTCCTTTATACATATTATTTTTCCATCCTGCAGAGAATTTATGGCAAGTGAAGAAATACAGAATCCCCCAGCTGTGAAAATGGAAATGGAAGATATGATAAAGAAGCAGATTGTACTTAGTGAACAGAGATTGAGGGTTTTGGAGCACATTGGGTATGGCAAAAGAGGGTATAGCATTAAGGAAAACAATTCTTTCTGGAGTTAATTGTCTACAATATGCACTTTGCTTCTTGTCACTATGTGATTGTTAAATTCAGCTGTAAGATGGGGTTTAAACCTATTTTTATGTAGCTCTTTTCAATGGAAAAATGCACTCTTGGTTTTCGATTCACCAGCTGCACTAAAGAGGTGGTGATCGAGGGATGAAAATGTAGGARTGTGAAAGTAAATCTTACTGACATTGAAACGTGGTAGAAATGGGCAGACAAAGATGGATGGAGAACTAGAAGTTCGTGCTTTTTTCAAGGTATTGTTTCTCCATGGGATTTAATTTGTGTGAAAAATTAAGAGGACTCTGGATGGAAATCTAACACTGATATGTTTGAATATCCATTGTGAMAACAAGAAGCATTTTTGGGTGCAATGCATTACAATTTTTACAGGGACTTTTTTAACAATGGCTGTAGAAACAAGATAGATAACAGTTAGTTCCTTGTCAGGCAGTAAATTGTTGGCCTTGAACAACAACAGTCTCTTTGGTTTATTTTTGTTGCTGAAATGGCTGTAAATAAAATGAAGCACAGTGGTATGGATACTCTGATTCATAATTTTATATTTTTAGTACTGACTCMTTTGTATTTTAAGATACCTGATTCTTGTTTCCTCCTTTGATAGCACCTTGTTTCCTCCAACACAAACAAAATCTGAGATAAGTGAATGGTACCAAACTCTGGAGGATTTAAACAAAAGTATAGGTAAGTTGGAAAATCATGAAAACRGTCTACAATTCAAGCAATACTTTCTTTTTTTTCCAGACAACAGTGAGGCAGACATTTGCTTTGAGAGTGTATGTTTGCTTTATTCTTTGTTCCATTTTTTCACATACCTTCTCAGTTGTTTTGAGCTTGCAGTTGGACCCAAAGAAGCTGTCTGTGGCATCACTTCCCTTTGGCCAGAACAAACACTTGTGTATGGTGAGATCTATCAGGARCTGGATTGGTTATAATTAATCTGGGAGAAGGTTAATTTTGACATGGATCAGTTCTCAGTCATACAAAAATAATTCTTTTCTCCTCTTGGAGAAGAAGTGGGGAAGTATTGGAGATGCTTCCTTTCTCCAAGACCTGTAGTGTGCCTTCCGTCTGTGTCTCTGCGTTGTCTTGCTCCATAGCACATCCTGCTGTGATGTTTGTAGCCTGTAGARTAGCAAAGAAGTTGGTAAATTCTTCAATTTGTAAATAATTGTAAATAACTTGCTACTTTTAAGCATAATGATAAACAGATTTGTATTAAAACATCTTATTTGATTGGTTTGCAGTGTCTCACAGGTGGCAGACACTGCTGGAATCTGTTCACTATGCTGAGATTCAGCACAGGGCCTCTGTCATGTTTTGATTTCACACTGCACTGTGAAATATGGGAATCTTTACCATGGTCTGTTCCATCTCGTTCAGACGCCCATAATGTGGAGTGTGTGGAGAAAATGCGCATCCAGTATGAGCTGGTCCAGGGCAAATGTGAGGAAAAAGCGCAGGTTTGCAAGGTGAGTGTCACAGCTTTGGGAATTTTTGGAAGCGTTGTTGGTAGCCATGGTATAATATGTCATTACAGTAAAATGTGTTTGAGGATCCACCAAACATTGAGATAACAAGTGAAATTATTTTTTACCCTCTGTCTTATTCTGTTAAACCATGCATTTGGTTTCAGAAGAAAAGAAACACTACGTTTAACCATGCTCTCTGAAAGCCATGCAATATTTGTTATATRCATGTCAATAATTTGCCATTCTTTTCATTTAGATGAGCCTGTTGGATATGAACATTTGCACAGCAGAAGATGTTGAAAYAGTGCATTCTGACATGCTTCAGATGACTGAGAATCTAAAACATAGGTTTGAAGAGGAACTGGAGAACATGGATGTACGTTTATTAAATTTATTTTTATTACTCCCTGGGATTAGTCTGTTCTTCCTGCGTTCCCATCTGCAATGCCTTCTGCATCATGAGGTATTGATGCTACATTAGAAAGAGGTCCATAGCGTGACTAAACACTACAAAGAAACAAAGTTTGGTTTGATTGACACCTAATAGTTTGTTATCATTGTGTTTATTATTTGTAATATAAATACATATATTTTTACTATGATTTGTATCTGAAATATATATGATACAGATGAATGACATGTGGCCCAGTCTGCCTAAATGCAGAGGAATAGATTTAAATGATCTCCCRAATTTCTTCCAATCTGATCTTTTCTGATTCTGTACACAATAATGACTGGGCAGTTGTTCCTAAAGKGTTAGATTGTGGAATGTGATTCTGTGCTTTATGGTGGCAGAATAAACAGAAGTTTTGATTCTCTCAACTTGTAGAATAAGAGTCTACCACATTGTTACTCAGTTTACTTGGACCTTTTTTTCACTCTCCAGGTAGAAGACACTGTTGAATACCTGTCGTGTAATTCTAGGCAACCTTTTATCATGTTCCATATCCACTTATTCATTTCACCCTTCAGCGATTTAAAAATAGTTTGTTCACTTGAATGTTTTTCTTTAGAGTGATTTTAAGGAGATGGCTAAATGGCAYGAGCAGCATTGTCAAGACTTGTACAGCTATTTTCAGGAGGCCATGGAGCTCTGGGATTTCCATCAACTCCAACTGTCCCATCAGGAAGRTGTACTTCAGAAGAAAGTAGATGAATACAGATGGGAACAGGATAACATAATACAGGTATAAACATAAAAACAAGAATGTGGAATGATGTAAAGAAAGGACTTCTTAATGCAAAGAATCTTCTGGAATTCAGAATACCTGCTGTAAATTAAAAATGTCATCTCTGACTTTTTTATTGGAATTTCTACTTTTCATTTTTATTCAGTGAAGTGCATTTTTGCTAACTGCTTGATTCATGCTGAATGGACAGTCCTRTCTTGATATGACAACAGTGATAAAGATCACTGTTGCTWTCTGTATAAAGTGTCTGSAAGTTGCTATKATTAGATSTTKTGCTGGTATAGAGTCTGGTTGGATRTCAAGTTCTCATAGTTACAACAAGCAGCTTGGGGTGGCAATGTCAGAGATGTTCGTTATCTAGGAAGATCTTCATAGGTCATGAAGAGGTAGCTTCCCTCCTTGGGAAGGTAGCTTCCCTCCTTGGTGTAGAATATATGTACATAATTTAATTACTTGAATGCTATATGGTTATGGAGATTTTACTATATACTAAACCATTTTTACTAGCTTTTTGTRTGCCTTAGATGATGAAAGACGATCTGGATATAATTTTGAAAAAAATTAAAACGGCAAGCTCTGAAGAAGATTTAAACGTGTATTTGGAGAACGCCCTTTCTTCTTTAGATGAAATTAGAAATAGGTATGAATTGTATAGTAAACTTTAAAAGTAAAGTATATTCTAACATTGCTTGTGCTGCTTAGGCCTTGTTTGTGCTGTCCTGTGAAGGTRTGGAAAAGGACTGCTTTTGACTTCWTGTAARAATGTAAAATAATGTACATATTGTTGAACAGGGTTACTGCAAAAAATACCCACAGTTTAGGAATATGACAAAGGAAGACTGGTATAGTTCAAAAACTCTACCACATCAGTATTACTTTGCATGCCATTACATCCTTCTTATTTAGAAGGTAAAAGTMGTAGTTCAGATTCTTGAATCATAGGAATCAGAAGTTGGTCAGCACTATCACCTCTGTGCTCACAGACTTSATCTTGTTCAAAGTTGCAAGGACTAATATCTTTTAAGATAGCCAAAGTATTTATTTTGGTAAGCTCTCTATTACCTTTCTCATGATTASGCATCTGCAGCTTTAAAAACCATATAAAAATTGATACAATACCACTCTCATTGCTAAAGATCTTAGCAGCAGATGTGAAGCCTCAGAGGAAGCAGCTCTGTTCTCACACCCAGGAGGTYTTTTCTGTCTGTTAGATCAGAGGCCCATTAGAAGAGCAATATGAACCTGAGGGGCAGATGCACACACCTCATAGTGAGATTGTGGTTAGAGCTGTGGGTTACAGTCAAACAATTAAAAAAAAAAGACAGAAGTAACAGACCAAGTGAAAATACAATGCCAGGTTGCAGAGATGGAATGTAAYCTATCCGAACATTTGTACACATACATAAATTCCCCGTAATTATCTTTGTTTAGGAGACAAAGCAAATGTAAATGAAAACAAGTGTGYACATTGATTTTTCTTGAATCATGACTCAGCTTGAACCACTACTTTTTATTTTCAAGTAAAATGAAAGTAAACCAGGAAGGCTCAATTACAGCTGAGCATGGTGCAGAATTAACATAGAAGACATTAATTTGATCTCTCTTGTGTAAGTGGAGTGTTTGAGTAGYTCTCCATCCAAAAGGAAGGATGTGAAAGGTTTTATTATGCATATTTCTTTTGTGTATTTATATATTTGTAACGAACTAATCTCTAACAAGCCAATATGTGATTCAATATAAACAGATCAACAGCAAAGTTTAACCTAAAGATTTTATAAGATTGATCAGAAAATTAGATTTAGATTTAAAGGCACTGTAGTTACACTTTATTTTCTTTCTGTATATACTCAAGTCTCTTAAACAGACCTTAAATTTGACAGGAATGAGGCACTCAATCAAGTTGTAATGGATGAAGTAATGGGTTACCCAGAAGCTATTTGGCAGGAATTGATTTCTTATAGCATATCTATCAGCCAGCATTTTAATGTGAAGGAAGTCTTCAAACCGGTAAAAAGAAAATTTGTTCTCTTTTAAACCTTTCTGGTGTACTAATATTTCACTTTAGAGAAAAAAATCTAGATTATATAAACAACATTGAAGTATTGTTTCAGCCATTGAATAAAGTGCTTTCAGCAGAAGTAACGGGGGAAATCAAAACATTTCTCAGTCCCACACTTTTAACTCTGTCCTTGCTACAAATGGCATTTTAGCAAATCCATTTGCCTTTTGAACAGAAAACTGCAAGGTAACAGAATTATATTAATCAATTTGGGTGTTACAGTTTTTTTTAGATGGTAAATTATCTATTCAAAACTATCATATCTTACTGAAATAAGATGCACTTTGAGAAGGGACATGGATTTCTTATTCTTTCTTATAAGAAAGCAAATCCGTATTTTAAAATGGTGTGGTTGGTGTTTTTTGTTGTTGTTTTGCTTTTAGAACTTGGAAAGTAAGATAGACTTCACAGTTCAAGATCAAAGTGATACGTCAACAGTCCAAAMAGGTATTTTTGCTTGGTTGTTTTTCTTTGGATTGTAACCAGTAGAACTCTGCTTTAACTGTAAATAACAAGTTGAGGCTTCTGAAGCTGAACATCAGGTGGAGCAGCAAGCTGCGGGCGTTGTGTGAGGAAGGAGAGGAAAATYGTACAATATCCTGAGTTGGAAAGMACCCATAGGGATCATGAAAAWATCCAGCTCTTGGCCCTRCACAGAGCTGCCCAACAATCCYATYCTGTGCCTSAGAGCATTATCCAAACCTTCCTTGAGTTCTAGCAGCCTTGGGACTGTGACCATTCCCTGGGGAGCTTGTTCAGTGGCTGACCATCCTCTGAGAGAAAAACCTTTTCCTAATATCCAGTCTAATCCTCCCTCAGCACAGCTGCAGCCATTCCTTAGGTCCTGTCCCTAGTAACAGAGAGCAGAGATCAAAGCTGCCCCTCTGCTGCCCTTGAGAGGAGCTGTCAGTGAGGTGTGACCTCAGTCTCCTCTGCTRCAGCTGAACAGACCAAGTGCCCTCAGCCACTCTTTGTATGGTTTCCCCTGCAGACYCTTCACCATCTCTAYGTCCCTYGTTTGGGCATTCTCTARTAGCTTTACAYCTTTCTGAAATTGTGGCATCCAAAATTGCCCCCAGGGCTCGAAGTGGAGTCATCCCAGCCCAGAGCAGAGCAGGACAATGACTTCTATCAACCAGTGCCAGAAGATAGGGAGAGTTGTCAAACATCAGCTGGAGAAACAAATTCAACTGAGAATCAGATGATCTTGGCACAGGAAATTGAAGAAACAGAGGAAGAGGAAAATGAGGACAGTATTCCTCATAAAAGTGAAGAAACTGAGCATGCAGAGCAGGGAATAAGCATTACGCAGGTAAGTGAACAAGAGGGTAAGTTTGAAAGTGAGGGCAGTCTTGTTCAAAATAAGGAGGAAAAGGAAGTTTTTTCACTGAGAATGAATAGAAAGTCCTTCTTTGCTTAGTGTGTGTACAAAGCACACAGGGCTCTAGATCCTTTTATGGGAAAATGGAGTGTATGAAACAGCTCACAAACATTCCTTTTGATCTACTTTTACCCTTGTAGTTTTTTGGTTGGTTTTTTTTACCCTTTACATAGGTTTTTTTTTTTTTTTTTTTTTTTTTTTTTTTTTTTTTTTTTTTTTTTTTTTCTTTCATCATGGTGTTGTCAGCCCATGGTGAACNTTTTTTTTTTTTTTTTTTTTTTTTTTTTAATTTGTCTTTCATCATGGTGTTGTCAGCCCATGGTGAACGATTTAAGCTGTATTTGTACCTTAATACTAGTTCACCATTTTCCATTAATTTATTACTATAACAAAAACCTTTTAAAACAGTATAACTCCACCTGTGTCATGCTGGCATATGTAGATATTGCCAGCACTGTGTAAATGTTGTCCAAGTTGAGAATGAGAATATTATTCGAAATATTTTTAGGATTCTTAGTCTAGCTTGTGCACTGTTGATTCTATGCTGATACCTTTAAAGGTARTGCGATGATTTCCATTGTGATGTTTCCCAGTCAGTGTCCAAGAGCAGCAAGGCAGAAAGTGCTGAAATTTCCATGGAGTTTTTTTCCACTGCTAGTGGAAACAAATACACTGTTCTTGGAGTTGAAGAGACAGGCAAGACTGACATCACAGAGAGTTATTTTACAAAATATGAAAAGGAAGAATCACTTCCTATGTACTTGAAATATGTACTTCTCACAGAGGCCATGTTCGTCMAGCTGAAGAAAAGGTGAGTAGGAAACAATTTCTGTTCTTTATGTAATAAACAAATTYCAACTGTTGAGAAGAAACATTAGGCTAAAGAAGCAAAAGTTATCTAATTACTATGRTATAATTCGATATTTATATAGTTGGATATTTAATTATAAAATTATGATTGTATAATTATTATTTTATTCCAATTTTTTMATTGATACAAATCTGAGAAAATGTTTATGCTGCTTTGCATCTATGGCTGTCAAAGTACCACAAAAACATTTACCTTTACAGAACATTCATATTTTTCAGAAAATTATTTAGTGAGAAAACATTACAGAAAGATAAGTACTTTGCCCAAATTTCCTGCAGAGCCATGAAAGTTAAATGCCTGGTACTCAGTAGTATACAGCTAGCTCAAGAACTCTACCAGTATTGTGCAAGTGGTACTGAAACCATACCTTCCTATTGCCAGAAGTTAAATTCTTAGAAATAATATATTTAATAAATTTTTATTTATTATTTACTATTCCTCACTGTAATATTTCTTTTTCAATCATAGTATTCGCCTCTGCTTTTTTGAACACTTGGAGAAATGGTTTGCAGAATCCTTGTCCAACTCCTATGTCTTTGTAACTKCTAAGAAAGAGGAGTTGAATTCAATACTTCTGCTGCATCTTCAGTTGTATCAACAAAAACAGGAAGAGATCCATACAAATATCTRCAATGTTCGAGCTGGTATTGATTTTTTTATGTATTCTGAGTGTCATATGTCTTCGCTTAGGAGTGGTCCTAAGAGGCCAAAATCTGTTTCAGCTTTAGTTGACTCAGTAGTAGAGGACAGTAGGAAGCAGTTGACTGTCTATGAATTCTCAGTATACTATGTTACTCATATTTTTTAAATGAYRTTWCTTTTTTRCAGCTCTTCSTRGTTTGTGSTGTRTTATGTTTGGAAAAATAGACAGCARTGCCTTGRTTAACARCTGGATTGTAGAAGATGTTGAACATTSTATTGTCAATGTTTGTGAATTCTCATGCGCCTTGAAATTATTCAACAAGAGTTTGTAGTGTGCAAAAAATATTTTAAAACTGTTGCAAAGAAAGAAATTAGCGAGTTAAGAGAGCCAAAATGTCAGGGCCAGGCTTCTGAAAACATGAGAGAAGGATTTAACTCTGTGAAATATCACTGAGCAGCCAYAGGGAATCCTCTAATAAAAACTCTTTTTGCCTGGAAGTATCAGAATTTTTATGGTGAGAAAAAAATATTTTAGACGGGTTTGTTGATCTTTAACACATAARCTAAAAAAATCATCTTTGTGAGAACAGGCAAATAATTTTTCAATTTCCCTTTTTCCACAAAGAGGGCAGGTGCTTCTTCTGGCAGCTTTCTTGAGGTGATTGGCTGGCTCTTGACTTATCCAACTATCATTCCAGAAGGGAGATCAAAACTTTTTTTTTTTTTTCTTTTCCTCACAAAACCAGGAAAAGTGTATTTTCCATTAAAAAATAAAATGGTTACTTTTGTTACAAGACTGAGAACAGAGRTAATGGAGATGTAAGCAATGACCAAAAGAAAAAAGAGTGCTTAGAGAAAACAAGAGACATTTGTGGTTTGAATGGATTATTAGATGTTAAGGATATATGTCYAACACAGGAGAAAAGTCAAAGAAACCAAATTTAGTGTATTTAATTTGTATGTTTTAGCTACTATGGCTTTGTTTATTTTGCTGGTGCTGCTGATCATAGGTTGACTAGGCATTGTGGTAGTTCACAGTAAACAGGGAATTATGTCCCTATTGTAAAMTTCTTTTCTTCTTAGCGGAACTGTCACTTCACAAAGAGCGTCTTGAGTTCCACTGTGCAGTGCTGGGAGAAGGCCTGGATAAGGAGCAAGCTGAATTTCTCAAATTTGTGGACCAGCTAAATAACCTCAACACAAATTTTCATTCCCGAGTCCGTAACATGGAGTATGACTTCCTCCATGGTCTTAAGACTGAGCAGTAAGTGTTGCTGTGAAGCTCCATAGTCAAATACTCTTGATTACTGCCTGATGTTTAYGGTGTGCATTCTGAATCTGCTYTRTATATCATTGCTCTTCAATGAAGACTACTTCATAAAACTTGAAAAAGTGAAGCATTTCATTCTCTCTCCCTGCAGAAATTAAAATAGGGACTGAACAAAGGAAATTTTCATCTCGTTTCAAAATGCTGGCAGTCTTTAAGTAGAAAAGATATTTCATGTGTTTAGATTTTATCCAGTTACTGAACACGCACAGTAATATCAGTTGACTAATTGGTTTTGAAGTGCTCAGTAGTATCAGCTGTTGATGATACCTTCCATGCACTCATCCAAACCATCCCAGCTCAGGGAGTTGCTTTGAGAGTCATAAATCACKTTTAAGTCCTCACATTTTTTCATGTCTTTACAGCCAGCAGTTGCCAAATCTTCATGTGCATTTCTCTTCAGACATATTTTCCCTGTCTTTTATTATTTGCTGTTAGGTCAACTTCTTCTACCAGTGATCTGCAATCAGAGCTCCACAATCATTTGGAATCAATCAGGGTTRCTGTGAGGAGTTATCAGCACCACTTAGAGGAAGCTTTAGGAAAATTAAGGGATTTGAATGTGGATTTTCTCAGAAACTGCAGGTATATAGATTTTATTGAAGTGTTGTTTATAAATGGTGACCTATTTCTAGGAATCAGTGTTTGTTGCGTAGTCAGAACAGTAAAAATAAAGTTTATTTTTTATTCATCTAGTTTCCTATTTTAAAAAATAAAGTTACCTTGTTAAACCACAATTATTCTGTTTTCTTCACATTTGTGTTGATTTATATGTTTCAGGGCTGTTTAACTAAAATAGTCTTGGAGAAAAAGATAACTCGCAGCCAGTTGCTTTTATGTTTGCTTTCAGATTATTTTCAGAGTTAGGTGACTTTTCTTCTGAGGAGGTAAAGTTTTTCAACAAGTGTCTTCAGAAGGAAAGTAAGGAAATTGACTCCTTTGAAAGTTTAATCAAGACAGATGTGGAGAAAATACAATCGAGCTGCTTGGAGCAGGTATGCCGAGTTCCATTATTTCAAATTATGTTTTCTATGGACATATTTGATGTGATTTGCCTGCTTTCAGGTTAGAATTKTAAGACTGTTCTGTTTAGCAATTACATGATGGAAACAAATTAATAGAAATGACAAGTTCTATCATTTAGGTTTTAAAACATGAAAAATTACCTAGTCTTGTCTCTTGTTTCTGGCATTCTTAAAGGCTACTGAACTTATCAAGCAGTCTGAAAAAAAGTTTGCTTCTCTCTCTGTGGGTGGAGACTTTATGAAGAAGGTCCATCAATCTTTGAGACAGCTGCAACAACAAATCAAATCAGAGGTACAAACAGAAACATCAGAACTTTGCTTGAATTCATTATAATAATTTCTCTTTTATGCCATTGAGGAGATTTTGGCTGAATTCAGAGTCAACAAATGTTAAATTACTTTTTAATTTAAAACCTGTTTTCTGTCACTATCAGCTTAAAACTTAAAATACTGCTGCAGCTGTGCTGTAACACTATTGCCTTGCAGCACAATGAGTAAATACATCTGAGTTCAGCATTTTTGTGTGGTGCAGTGAAGGACATGAAGCACTGCTTTTGCAAATTACTCTTTTCAGCTTCTTTGAGTACCCGGGATTTTTAACCATTTTTTTCAGTGTTTATAATGGTTTGAAAGTGGAGCCTGTGAAACCCTTGTGAATGGGGATTTCTGCAATATTTGCTTCTGTTTTAGGTAGCAAATTCCAATTTGCAGTCAGTCACAATAAAGTCTTACCTAGAGAAGCTCCAGCAGAAGAGAGATGCTTTTGCTGATTCTACTGCAGATAAAGAAGTAAGTTCTAATCAGCAGGAAGTGATATTTAATTTGACTTGTTATTAATTGTTATTGTTATTAATTTTGTTTATTAGACACAAGGAAATAGCAGAGTAATGAATTTATGGTATATTACATATTACACAGAAATAAACTACTAGTAGACTAAGTATAGTAGTTTAAAAACGTAGTTTAAAATTAAGTTTAAAAYGCAGCACTTAATAAAGGTGTTTATGAGTTTAGTTAGTAAAGAAAYAGTATAACARTATTTTATGTATATTTTATTAATTTAATTGGTGGTAGGAKTATACATTGAAGTTCTTTCACTTACTTCTCCAGAAATTAACTCAAAGTCTGCATTCAGACTTTGAGGAGAGGTTCTCACATGCTTTTAGTGTGTATTTGAGAAGTTTTTGTTTTTTAGAAATTTTATTTAATTTCAGTATCTTAAGTTGTATTTTTTTTTAATACGTTGTTATATGATTGATAGCGATAAGTACTTGTTTTAGTTGATGTAACACAAATATATTTAAAAGGAAATAAAGAATTGTTATGGTATTGAATTTTAAAATATTTATGGTAATTTGGGGATAATTCTATAAGACGTATTAGTCTATGTAGGATAGRTTATTTTTTACTTTTTGATTTTTAGGATTATCAGAGGGTGAGGTGTAAATCAGGAACAAAGAGTTCATGGAGGTAGTTTCTTGGTTGTAGTAATTGGCAGAGTTTCATAAATGGTTTGTGGTTCTTTCACTTCTATGTGTGTTTTTCAGTTTAGTTATTTTTTTCCGTGGAGTTTAGGGTTTTATATGTTTTTGTTTAATATATTAAGTATTATATAATTTTATAATAATTTAAATAAATGTAAGTATTATATATTAGTTTCATTGTTTTAGGGGAATTAAAACTTGTAATGAAAAAAAGTTTCTGGAAAAAGTTTATAGAAAAGTTTATAGAAAATTTTCAGTCATAGGCCTCATAAGCACCTTGTCACTTTGACATAAACCATAGGTATCATGTAGCAGCAGTAGAGGTATTTTTAGTTGACTGCATAGGGATAACACATTTCCCTCTTTTCATAATATTCATTCCTCCTGTCCAARGTGTGATTTTGCTGACTGTTAAATCAGGAGGGTTTGGTTCACAATGTACAGTCTAGAATATATTTTCTGCAGTTAAACAAATTTTTAGATAGTCTGTTTTTTTTGTATTTTGAAGATTTGTTAATATTAGGGAGTTTTAGGGAAATGTTTTGATTTTTTTTATCACTTTGGACTCTTTTGAAGATTTTAGTTTTTATTACGGATTTCAATTTAAGTTCTGGAATTTTTTCCTTCTCAGGAGATGGGGTTTCTGTGTTYTTGTTACAATTTAATTCAACATTTGAATCACTAATTTTATCAGAGTTTTTTTTTAATATCATTTTTATCTTCAGGTAGTGTTATCAACTTCAGAGTTTTTCTAGCATCTGCAGAATTGGGGTACTTTGATGGTGTTAATTCTTTTTTTTTAAGAGTATTGTTGTTTTTTTGGATTCTTTTAGTTTTTGTTTTAATTTCTGTATTTTATTCATTAATTTGTCATTCTCTTGAATTATCTGGTTTATTTATTCTCAAGCAGACTGTAAAAGTAGGATTAGAATGTGACAGATAATTCTTCTTTCTTTTGTATCTTTCAGTGATCTTTATCTTTCATTTATTTTCTTTCTTATTTTTCTCACTTGACACAAGTTATCTGTGGGTCGGGGATCATTGTTCTTAATAGGAATATTGTGCCACCGTTAATAATTTGTCAAATCCTTACTTGGAGTTTTCAAATCATTGGCCATTACCCTGCTCGCTGCRCCAAAATGTTACAAATGGCCATGGGAGCTTAGATAGATTTGTGCTTTTTGCCCAGGCCTTTGGCAATCAGCAGTGAGCTTACCAAGGCAGCCAGCACCCCAGGGCCCAGTCTCGTTCACTAGTTCTTTTAATAAGTCAATTAGGTCAAATATAAAATGAATTATTGTTTATTGGACACAAGAAAATAACAGAGTAAGGGATGTGTGGCAAATTATATACTACACAGAAATAAAATAAAATAAACTACTAGTGGACTAAGTACAGTAGTTTAAAAATGCAGTTTAAAATGAAGCTTAAAATGCAGCATGCAATAAAGGTACCTGTGAGTTCAGCTAGCAAAGAAATAGTACAACTTAGGATTCTGTGTATATCTTGCTAATCTAATCGGTGGTGGAGCATATATCCCAGTCCTTTCACTGAATACCCAGAGAAGTAACTCAAAGCCTGCATCCAGACCTTGAGGAGAGGCCCTCACATGCTTCCAGTGTGTATTGTGAGAGACCTTTTAGAAATTTTGTGTATATTTTATAGAGCAAAACGGAGACTTTTGGTCACTTTTATAATATTTTTCATCTCTCTCCATAACTACCCTCCATGTCAAGTTGTTGATTCTTGGTCGGGTGTTCAGACTTTCAGGTTTCAGTGATAACTCCCTGCTGGAGTCCAGGGACTCCAGTCCAGCCTGGGTTATCTCTTGCACATGCCATCTGTATTTGAGAGAGGGAAGGGCGGGGGGTACATCCTGCCATATTCACTTATTATTCACCATTATTCCTGTATTTTACTTTACTTTCAATTATTAAACTGTCCTTGTCTCAACAYACAAGTTTTCCTTTGATTCTCCTCCCCATTCCACTAGGGAAGGGAGGGAGAGAATGAGGGTTGAGTTGTGTGGTGCTTAATTCCCAGCTGGGTTTAAACAGTCCTTATGGACATTCAATCACTGTTTTCCTGTTTTCCAAACCAAAACTTCAGCCTCTTATACAATCTCATTGCTTCCATGTATGTCTACATAAACTGGTGACAGAACAGAGGCAAATAATGTTGTTTGCAAGAGTCAGCATCTTTGAAAAGGTTAGAGTAGTTGGTTTAGTAAATATCATCTGTATTATCATATCTTTCAGGTTTTAACTTCTGAAGAGTTGTGTGATTTTGCCAAAGAGGTGTTGAAAGAGCTGAAAAAGCGGAGCCAGTATCTTGACTGCTTCTTAGTAAAAGCAATGATCCCACATGATAGTGTATGATAACATTCACATTCTCTATATTTTATTTAATATTGAGATGATTTTCATGTGTACTTGTTTTAATGGCTTTTCCGAATTTGTGCTTTGAATTTTCAAATGAAAAAAAGAATCTGCTTTATGCTGAGATGTCCMAGACATTGTAATATTAGGACAGACTTTTTAAGAGGCTGAGCAAATCACCAAGTTTACAAAATGCTAAAATACACGGCTTTGTAATGAGTTGCTCAGTTCTTTACARGAGTTTGTTTTCAAGGTTTAGCACTACTCAGAGACACATATTTCATGGGTTTCTTTAAATAATTAAAATAATCCCAAATGTGTCCTAAAGGGACTTTGTTTTTATGAAATGGGTTGTGTTTTCTTTCCTCTCTTTTCTGGAAAGTCTGTCTTTATTTTGTCATCTCAGTGGATCATCATTTTAAGAGTATAWCCTTAAATATTGTTAATGATGATTATGAGAACCTACTCTTAATGGCTTTGAAGTGCTTGAGAGTTGTATAGCTGTAACAACACTGCTATTAGAATGAGAAAGAATTATTTCAGCCTGTGGAAGCAAGATAGCATGTGTTTAGAAAATCTGCTTTAGTTGTCAATTGTTACATGSAATGCTTTCACTTATTGCCTGCTACAGACTACAGGGTTTCATTTTTCTTTGCATTTCAGGAAGACTTTACCAGTCTTGACACAGATGGTACATTACAAGAGCACTCCACCACTCTTGACAGAGGTGGTACATTACAAGAGGACTCCACCACTCTTGACACGGATCACACATTACAAGATTTCATTGCTCCTGCTGTTCAAAGAGAGAGTCTCAGAGATGAGTGCAAAAGGATGGTGATGGGACTGGATCCTGACAAATTCCCTCTGTTAAATCCCAGTGGAATGGATACATCAATACTTGATGATTTGGCAATAAGTTTTATCAAAAATTTAGCTGAGTAAGTACTTGTTTGCCTAAAGGTATTTTTCTATCCTTGTCTTTGTTTATATTTTCTTTGCTACATATACACTTCTCTCCATGAGACTTATAATAACATTGTAAGGGGCTTCATTACAGTATTTTAAAATTTGTATTCCAGTTGCATATAAAGGTTCTCCTGAATTTATAGTCTGTAGTTTACCTTGGATGCCCAGAACTATTGAATAGGCTGTTCATAAATAATACTACTACATACTTTCTGATCAGTCTAACTTAGAAACCATTCTAGCTGAGACTGTTTTCTTTTTTAAAGTAASATTTCTTATCGCCAGAAGTACCCCTTTGTGACTAATAAGTGATATCTAGTACATACCTAAAATTTATAATTGTGCTATTTAATTTTTGTCTTCTAGAGCCTTACTTTAGTTGAAAGGTGACCTGCTACATAGTTGACTGAATATGCAAAGTGCAAAATTAAGAGTATGACAAATGTTTCATTTGCAAATAGTATTTTAATGCAGTTTTGCTTATAGAAATTCCAAAACTCCAGTTAAATGATCAGTTAGTCTCAATAAATTACTTCTATATACTCTGTCAGTTGTAAAAGTAACCCTATCTGTTAAATATGATCTTGGAAATTKAACTCACTTAACACATGATACAGATAGAGAACTTGCCTAGTTTGCTATATAATATKGTATAGAACATAAAGTAACAGGATATACAGTAGTTACTTGGCKCTTTTTTTTTGTTGCAGATTTGGCCCATCAAAAAAATCTTCAGACCTATATCCGGGGACAAATGATTACTCATATTCATTGCGATCAGGTGTGCCTGTATTTCTTTTTCTTTTCACCTAAATTGCAGTTCCTGGGATTTTACTGCATGTCTARCATGCTCCAGGGCAGTGGCTTCTATGCTAGGAACTCTGAAATAGTTTTACATCCCAACTCTTTACCTGGATATCTTTCCTTACATTAAGATGACTTTGGGCTCCTAAAGCAATGAAAGCCACAGAATGAGACAATAATGTTATAAAGAGTAACTGTGTATGTAATAGCAAAAGGGAAAAGGGGTCAAGAAAAGAAGTGGAGCAGAAATCATTAAAAAAATACAGGGCATCAAGGATATCCTTCTCACAGTGTATTATCATCCACTCAAAGATGAGCACAGAGGTAACCCAAGAGGCTCCCTACCTAGTGTTCCCATTTCCTTATCTCTCTTCTGCAGATCTTGACTCCTCCAGCCGTTTCCAAAGCTATCCTCAATCTCTTGGGGACATTTGCAAGTCCTCATGACAGCCAATACTATGAATGTAGCCCATTCATTCTCCTTATTCACCTTCCTCCATGCTGCTTTAAATTTCCTGACATCTGCTATGTATTTTCTGTGACATTCCTGTGACTCGTACCCCAGTGCATAAACCTTTATTGCTGTTGCCACTTCTGAGTTACTTCAGGTCTGTCTGACAAAAATTATTGTTCCTGTAGTTGTCCCCTACATATTTAAGGAAACATAGGAATAAGAATACAAAATATATATACTCATAAAGAGCACTTCAGCTGGCATTTATGAAATATTCTTCTTGTTATTAACTATAAAGCAGCTCCTCCCCCAGTAAAGAAGCAGGCATCGGATGCACAATTTCAGAAGTCTGCTACTGGCAAGAAGTCATATGGGGATGAAATGAAGCAAAAAAAAAGGTGAGACTCCTAAAAGGAGGAATTCCACTTAAAATATTCCTATGCAGGAATTTACCTAAACTTTGTTCATTGAAAGATTCTTACTGCTTATTTGTATTAGCYTTCTTTCCATTTGCTGCTTATCACTTGGAATCTCTTACCTGTTTTTGTCCATATGATCAGTTTTGTGGGTTTTTTCCCCAGATTTTGATTGGAAAAATATTCTCTTTCTCTGTCATCTGCTACTGTATTTTGAAGCTGTTGAAATATAGGCTAATCCTTAAATCAATGTGGCTTAATTTTCAGGTGTGGTATCTAAACAGTTTAGCTTGTCCTGGTTGGGCATAACAGATCAGTGAAATAAGCTACTGTAACAGTGAAAACAACAGAAATGTTTTGAACAACTGGGAGTTTAGAAAAGAATTTGAGAATTTTTTTCATCAAAATATTATTTTTATATTGTGATGGTTTAGCAATGGTATTCCCCAGTTTTGTGCTCCTACTGAAACACTCCACACTATGAGCACCATTGCTCACTCCCCCTTGCTTGCAGCAACTGGAGAGGAAAATTGGAGGCACAAAARGTGAAGATAAGGTTGAGATAAGAACAATTTACTAGAARCAGCAATGAGATAAGAAAATCAGCAGTTACAGCAGCACTGTTAATAGCAAAGTGTACAAGACTGGCAAGCAATTCACATATGAATGCTCACCATGAGGGAACCCTTGCCAGAACCTGACAGACACCACATTCCCCAACGCAGCAGGGACCCTTTCACCCACCCCCCCTGCAATGATGAGACRTGGTATAGAATAATCTCCAGGTCCTGGCCATACCCCCTCCTGGYTACTGCAGAAATGAACCCTGTCCTGGCCAGAACCAGGACACCTATAATATTAGTTCTAGAGTTACATTTTTTCAGAATTTTCTTGTTTCATGTCT
Source organism: Malurus melanocephalus (assembly GCF_030028575.1). Taxonomy (NCBI): domain Eukaryota; kingdom Metazoa; phylum Chordata; class Aves; order Passeriformes; family Maluridae; genus Malurus; species Malurus melanocephalus. The sequence goes on along the minus strand of NW_026623739.1, from coordinate 139,670 downwards.
ATCATATGACTGACTAGCTCAAATCATCAGCCAGAGAAGGAAAACACTTGTGRATAGTTTCAAATTAGTTTTTCCTTTCTAGTGAAAAGAAACGCATCGAATCTGTTTCCAGGGATGAGATATTTCAGATATTTGGAAAGAAGCCTGCAAAGACTGAGTAAGCTGTATATTTCCAGAACAAGAAGTTAATCTATAAAAACTATCTACCTATCTACCTATCTATCTATCTATCTATCTATCTATCTATCTATCTATCTATCTATCTATCTATCTATCTATCTGTCTGTCTGTCTGTCTGTCTATCTGTCTGTCTATCTATCTGTCTGTCTATCTATCTATCTATCTATCTATCTATCTATCTATCTATCTATCTATCTATCTATCTATCTATCTGTCTATCTGTCTGTCTGTCTGTCTGTCTGTCTGTCTATCTATCTATCTACCTATCATTGTGACCTATAGAGTTTACCATGGAATTTTGAGTATTTAGCCATGATAATTATTGGTCAAAGCGCTTCCAGAACAGTTTCTTTTTGCAGTGTAATAGTAGTGAAGGTAAAAGTGATCTGGTTCATTCTGTTAAATGCCTGAAATGCAGAGTCTTATTGGAGCCCATTTTGTACATTTACTAAAAGTGAGTGGGGAATGTAAAATAGACTGTCTTTCAATTATTTTCATATCTAAGAAGATTAATACGTTCTAGATCTTCATTTTTGTGCTCAGTATTCCATTAAGAGGGTTAAACAAGGATCAAACAGATGATTTTCGCTAAGAAAATTATCATAATGTTTCTTGATACATGCAGCTATACTCTTGTACAACTGAGATATTTTGTACATGCCATACAAAACTATTCAAATTAATTCCTAAGATGTTTAAGCGCTTGGGAATTTTATTCCATATTGTATTTCACAGTAAACAGCTAGACCCACCTTCAAATATTTTTTCTTTATCTAAAATACATGGTAAGTTCTTTGGGGACAGGAATTTGGCTAAGATTGCCTTTTCTTGACAGTGATGTGGCAGTGCTGTCCAGTAAGCAATTACAATAGCTCAGATTCCTGGCTGCATCTAAAGAGAATCTGTGCTAATGTGGGGGAAGGTTCTTAGGCATTTTGAATATTGATTTGTATATGGTCTAAAATTAGCCTGAACAAAATACTTGAAAAACAATGAATATTGCCAATGTGACCATTTAACAGTGTGATAATTCTTTTAAATTTCTTTTTAAATTGTTTTGGTTTCCAGTACTTTTAAGGAGATTATTATGAATATTCTCTGGACGGGTAACAACACCTTGCTCTGCCTTGGTGAGGTAAGAAAATGTCATGTTCTTCAGTCACTTCTGCTTTCTTAGGTGTACTCCTGTGTCAGAGAAATAATTTGGTTCTTTCAATGTTTGGCAGACCATCCAAAATATTTTCTTTCGTCTCCTACTGTTAGATACCTAGATGTGACATGTTTAAATACATTATCAACATTTTTTGTGCTTTATCTTTCCCTTCTACAGGAGTTCTATGGAGATAAGAAGAATCTTCAGATGGGGATACCTGAAGATCTACCAGAGACATTTGAACTTTGGGCAGAAATGCTCAAACAGAAACTATTGGCATACCAAAGGCAGACAGATGATTACTACAATTTCTGTCTTAGAGGTAAATTCATTCAGTTAAGACTTTTATTTTCTTGTGTATGTTAGCTGAAAATTGCAGTGACCAAGAATTATGTTGTTGTAATCCATGAYACTCAGTGGAAAAACTCCAGCTGACTTTACTGGAAATTGAGCCAATATTCTTTTTTATGTATTATCAGCTATAAAAAGTGTGGCAGAAGGACACTTTACTAAGTTAAAAGATCTATACRAAGTCACATTTTTGAGCAAGTGTATGTTTCTCAAAGCATTGCACCTGGACAAAATAATGTCAGGGACAGAATCTGTGAGAGAGATAATTCCAAGCTGTTTGTGTCATATACACAACCTCTCTTTTCCAAAAAGAATWTCGGGATCAGCTGAAGTGGTTTGAGGAGGAGCTCTCTTCTGTTTCCCAATTGGCCGTGGAAAGTCTTTTAAAAGAACATGAGCAGAAACTGAGCTCTTTAACTGGTGATATTCAGCATCTCTTCAACAGACAGCTGAAAGAGTGGGAGTATACTAAGGTATGTATCATGGATATATTGGAATGCTTTTAGTGTAACCAATGCTAAATTCATCTGATGGATAGAATTTTACTTTTCTTGTTCTCATGGTTTGCTTCATCACTCTCTGCTGAGCTGGCCAGAGATGTAGTTTCTCTGTTTGCAGTTAGTCTGGTTAGTTCTTCTGGAAGCTTTGTATTTCATGGAGCACAGTCACTTCTCTCCAAGTTTTCAGCACTGGGMTACCTCTTTCTAATCTTCTCAGCTCTGCCTGTCACCTTACACTTGGATTGTCAACTCTGTAAGGGCTGTGACCTTGTGATATGGCCATACAGCTCCTACTGCATGAGTGCACTCCTTTGTAAGAACTATGATGTAGGGATAATGAAATGCTATTATTTATTATMATTCATAAAAGAGTCATATTTTATCAAGTAATAACAGAACTGAGAATAGAATCATAACAGAGATCATGCAGAAAATGCTAACAGTATCTTGAGATTTTGTCTGAGTATTAAGTTAAATTCAGGTAAAAATTACAAATACAGAGATGTTAAAACTGTCTTATTTACCATGCAGTAGGAGAGATGATTATTTGTTAAAAACAAATCCTGAAGTGAGACCAGAGGCTGGAAGAGAGGCAATTTGTTGCATATTGCACTGCAAAGTTTATATGCAGCAAGAAGTAGCTCCATTTTCCTTGTCTTTCTGAATATCTTTATAGAAAATGTTTGTGATTTTCTTCTCCCTTCCTATGACTCGCAGTACTTTCTTTACTGAAGGCATTTCTTTTTTACGTATTTGCTTGAAGACTGTGCACCGGAGAAAATTACATTACTCCCTAGGACACCCAGATAATTCCCTTCAGCTGGAGGCTTTGTGCCAAGAGGAAATAAAAAGGCAAAAAGACCAAATGGATGGTGTTCACCTCAACACAAAGATGCTGCAGGTAATTGTAMAGCCCTTGCTTAATGTGAACTTAAATGTTGCATTTGGAAGGGAGGGTGTATTTTGGATACATTTTCCTTCCCATCCAGAGGAAACTTGAAATTGTTTTTGGTTTAGGCTGTCCTGTTCATATATTGCTAACCTTTTAAGTTAATAATTGATCTATTGTCAGCATTAGATCAATATAGACATAAATATATCTGCTCACATACAGGTGTTAGATACATTGTGAATGTTACTGGTATTTTATATCATTCATAGAATATATTGACTATAAGSTTAATGGTAGGTAGGAGTATTGGCGGTGGTGGTGTCATCCTCTGGTTAATTCTCTTACTTGCCCACAACAGATGCCCGGAAGATTTTTCTCCTCTGTGCGTTTCATTAGTGCAAATAATTGAYACTTTTCTACAGAAGATTAAGAACTGAAATAAGCTGAATTTGCTGGAGAGATATAGGAATCAAAACACATTTTCCCCTCCACCCCCTGGGTTTATTGAAGGTTGATTCCCCAGCTTTAAAGCTCTTTKTTAACTTATCTCAGGCCACTTACACCAAATTCTATATTGTTTGCAGAGTACGTTTTTTTAATTCCAAAGTAGTGTCTCCTTCTACTCTTAGCTCTGCATACAAAGAAACACAAATATCCTGTTTCAGAATACACCTGGGCTAAGCACTTCTACCCAAAGAACCTGCATTCCAAAATTGTCTTCTCCTTGGCTAGAAGGATGCATTTACAGAAGCTGGTTTTATGAAGTTTAACCCAAATATGTGACTATTRGGTACCTTTGCACAAAACTCTACAGTTGTTTAACTTCAGATAATCAGGCTGTGTTAAGAATACTGCAGAGACACTGAGACCCTTTTATGTGCAACTTTGAGCCTTATGTCTGTTACCTGCAGTTGCTGCAGAATGTCAGGGTTGGATTTTTATATAGTCTTTTGGAGCCAAGTTAATTAAAAGKATAGGAAATCAAATTATCAAAGGAATTCCTTTCACTTGTCTCCAATGTCACAACAGGATTGTGCTGCTGAGTGTGCTCAGAGCTTTTTTTCTGCACTGGCTGCCCTGACTGAAAAGCTCCTCTTGGAACTAGATGAAACCATCACTGTTGATGACATACAAGGTCCAACAGGTAAGAAAAGAAGAGATTGCCTGTTCAGGCCTCCTATTCCTTCTGAAAGATTGCAGCAGACTATCCCTAGCAAGAGGAAGCTTTGATATGCTATAGTATTTTAAATTTAAATATTTGCATAATAAAGCRTGCAAAGCTATTTCTTGAGAGTGAAGAGCATCGAGCTGCACAGTTACTCTAAAACAGTTTTATTCCTGACATTGTTTTGTTTCTGATGAGCATATCTTCTATTACCTCCCAGAAACKGAAGTAGCTAGAGAGAAGATGTCAACTTTAATCCATCATAAACAAGCTGGACTTCCTCCAGGAACTTCTGAAGTTCAACAGTTAATCAAACGAGGAAGGAGGTAATATTTGGATATACTGAATGCTATTCTGTCTAATTTCTCTGCTCGAAACTGATAACAGGCCCTGTCCTCATAGTTTTTTGCTTCACTTGTTGAAACYGCTGAACACTCTGCTCATCATTAGTAATGTCATTGAACTAGTTATGGGGTAGTTGAAGTGGGTAGTGATATTAAAGAAAGAATAGCAGTGGATCCAAATAAAAATTAATTACACATAGTATTGTAGAACAATACCATGTCATTGCTATCACCATGTCRCTTGCCTGTCATTGGTGTCATGGTTTGACTGGTTAAATGCCTGGCACCCATAACAGCTGCTCACTCAGCTCTCCCCTATCACAGCTGGCCATAGGAGAGGAAAAAAACATTAAGTAACAAAGGGCTTATGAGTCAAGAGAAGGAACCAGGCAAAAACACTCCAAGAGCAAAATGGGCTCAACTTAAAGTCACAAAGTGAATTCATTACTAACAGAGGACTAACCYTTAAAGACACTCTTTCTTCCCCCAACCCCTCCCTCCTTCCCACCAACAGCACAGGGTAGACAGTTGTGGAGGTTTTGGTCAGCTCATTCCTGGCATCTTCTTCCACTGCTCAGAGAGAGAAGTTCTTCCCCTGCTGCATTGTGGGGTCYCTCCCATGGGAGACAGTTCTTCATGAATCTCCAGYGTGGGTCCATCTCACGAGCTGCAGCCCTCCCAAAACTGCTGCAACATGAGTCTCCTCCCACGGGCAGACAGTCCTCCCAAACTGCTGCAGTGTGGGTCCCTTGTCCATGGGGTGCAGTCCTCCAAGGACAGGCTGCTCCATCCTGGGAGCAGGGGCTCCTTCTCTTGAC
>NW_026623739.1:108761-134097 GCF_030028575.1 Malurus melanocephalus | reverse complement strand
TCCCAAACTGCTGCAGTGTGGGTCCCTTGTCCATGGGGTGCAGTCCTCCAAGGACAGGCTGCTCCATCCTGGGAGCAGGGGCTCCTTCTCTTGACCCGCTCTCCCCTGGGCCACAGCCTCCTCCAGGCACCCACCCGCTCCGGCATGGGCACCTCCCCCACGGGCTGGGGGTGGATCTCTGCATTCCCCATGGACCCCATGGGCTGCGGGTGGATCTCTGCATTCCCCATGGACCCCATGGGCTGCAGGGGACAGCCTGCTCCACCATGGTCACCATGGGCTGCAGGGGACAGCCTGCTCCACCATGGTCACCATGGGCTGCAGGGGGACAGCCTGCTCCCCCATGGTCACCATGGGCTGCAGGGGGACAGCTGCTCCTGCAGCCATGGTCTCCAGCACAGCTTGCAGAGGAAATTTGGCTCCAGTGCCTGGAGCACCTCCTCCCCCACCTTCTTCATTGACCTCTGCATGTTGTTCTCTCACGTGTTCTCACCTCCTCCTCTTCTCTGGCTACAAAAGGAACTCTGTGCATCTTTGTTTTGATTTGCTTCTTAAATATGTCATCACAGAGGTGTTACCATCATCTCTAATTGGCCCAGCCTTGGCCACCAGCATGTCCATCTTCAGAGGCATCAGGGATTGGCTCTGCTGRACATGGTGGAAGCTTCCTGCAGCTTCTCACAGGAGCCATCTTTGTTGCCTCCCCACTAACAAAAACCAGCCAAGCAAAACCAAACAACTAGTTATCAATTCAGTACTTTCAGATCTATGAATAGACTATGTATTGCTATTCAGAAGATATGAATTCTATATTGTGGAGAGATCCTGGTGCATTAAAAGGAAAGGTGGTTGTACTRAACAAAGACGTTTTTAGGGTAAATGTTTTGTGGAGAAAAAAAAACAGCATTGATCTTTGGCACCTTAGTACGAGTAACATGAATTAGTATGATCTGTTCTCTTTTCTAACTTCTTTTCTCATGTGTTTTTTGGTTGGTTGGTTTGGTTATTTTATAGGTCTTGGCCAGGAATACCCGAGACTACTCTTCCCAACGCTCCAGACTATATTCTTTGCAGAGGAACTGCATCAGTTTCAACAGCTCAGACTACCTTGGGCCATCTAGCAGTGATGGATGCAAGACAAGCTGCATATGAGGTGGGTCTGTGGGGGAGGACTCTGAATGGGCTGCTGCCGTTGTGGGTTCGGTTTTTTAGGAAGGCAATTATAAAATCTTAGTTATGTGTGTAAGTTTTTAACCTACACGGTGTTTTTAGATCTTAAAGATGTATTGTCCGTGTGTAGAAATGGTTTCTCATGTCCATTTCTTTGTGATGCTGTCTGAAATAGATAGGGTTGGTTTCTCAGGGAGTCCTCTCATTCAGAGACATGACAAAGGGCAGTTGTTTCAGCAGAGAGATGGATGGTGTCAGAAACAGGATACTGCATTTTGGCAGCATCGTAGTTCCAAAAGCAGATGTGYCCCAGTGCCATTCCAGTCCAGCTTGTTTCCACACACTTTCTTTCTGAAGCCTATAGCTTCAGCCTTAGATTTTCTCATAAAAGGTGGAGGGCTGTAAAATAATTTATACCTATCTTATATCCACAACTATCACAGATGACTGTTTCCACCATAAAAATGATTACTCTTTCTTCTGCTTTGCAGACAGCTCTGAGCTTCTGACTGACACAGACAATTATTTGCAGAACATCAGTGCTCAGCAGTTAGGAGAATATTTTTATGTTAAATTACTTGAAAATGTGTTTCTGCATCTGACCAGAAGTAATCTGGTCAGATGCATAAACAGTACTGGTTCAGTACTGCCACTGAACTAAATTAACTTCCTAAAGATACCTAATTTTAATAGGGAAATATAAAATATACTGTCAATGATGGCAAATGCCATCAAAACTATTGATTTGCATACATGTTTTATGTACTTAGTTCTGGTGCCCAGGAACCTAATTACAGCACAGTTTTGAAGGGAACATGGTTGTTTGGATACAAACGGTTTAATACAAATGGCTGAATCAAAGAGYTGGATACAGAATGCACACCACAGGAATATTTTCCTGCATGTATGTTGCATTAAAAATACAGTACTTTATGTTTTGGAGCATGGACTCTTMAATAATATCAAAGTGCCTTGAGGTTTTTATGGTAGTCTACAAGTTTCTGACTGGAGGAAATAACTTTTTAGCAGCTTTCTAATAGTTCAGTTCATACTCAKGATTTAAGAAGCTCCACCAAGAGAMTAAGTGCATCCCATGTTGGAGATGCATAYGTGGGTCTCAAGAGAAGGCAACTCCCTAATCTTAGGAACTAATGGAAGTGAGATKAAGATCTTGCATTTTAGCAAAAATTAAATATTGCTGATAATATAATTTCAGAAGTCTTTAAAAGGAAYACAGAAGGAACACAGCTGACAGTTAATTATTCATTTAGTTCTATTGTCAAAGGCTGAAAATAAGTGGTCTCTATGCAGTCTTCTTGCGCAATAGATCAGGGCTTGGATTTAGGCAAATAAAATTATATTTCGTCACTACCACTTTTGTCCTTAATTGTTGGGGTTTCTTATACAGAAATACAAATGTAAACTTGAGCAGATGTTTGTCCAGATCAAGGAAGAAAGYGCAGCTCAGCTGCTGGCAATTCAGCGTTGGAATGATTGGTGGGAAGAATCTGTCCAGAAGATAAAGCAACTCTACCTCTGAGATCAGGCAAATCTTGCTGAGCAAAATCTTGTTGTAAACTGACAAGTTTGTATGAATGTCATTGATATATTTAATTTCTTTTATCTGTTGCATTGAAAGAAACTACTTTTGGCAGTTTTGTATGTTTTGCCGTGTTACCGCTCTTGTTTCCTCATATGCAGTCTTAAGACTATGACTACTACTACTTAAGACTACTATACTCATCTTTACAAATTTACATAACCACTTGGTTTGGTTTACAATATCAAATGTTGCATGTATTTGTGCACACAAGCCCTTAATGTGRGCACTTAATGTGTATTTATTAGCACAGTTTACAGGATGGCTAAGGTACAGGATGGTCCAGCCTTCCCCAGCTGCCTACCACATATCCCCCTTGAACCTGTCTTTTTCCCCCGAAGTCCACAAACTCAGGCTTGTGCAGACCCATTTGTCTGTTTCAGGAGTCAAACTGCCTGGGCTCTCTAACAAACTGCTCCTTGAAATTAGAGACATGAGGACCCATGTCATAGACGTTAACACCCATACTTTCACCCCTGGATTTGTTTGTAAAGACATTAGCACACATCTTCCCTATCAGGAAGATCAGGGAAATCTTTTTGTCCTGATACAGTTGATTTAAAAGCAGTGACGTTTTCAACTAGGCTCTGAACTTGKGGAGTTTAGAGCTGGGAGGGGCGTATTTTCCTTCTTTTGCAATTTGGCGTCGCCATCGTGTGGTTGTTTTGATGAACGCTCACTGTGTCCCGGTAAAAGCAGGGAAAAAGTGTTTCTGGCCCGGCACCATTCTTGTGGGAGCAATTAGTGTAAGAACTCCGTGAGACTTAAAGTATGTGACCCTGTATATAAGGAAGGAAGGAAGGCAAATGGATTCTTTGCTACTTGTGCAGTTTAGAGGCTGTAAAGGAAAAGGCAAATCCAGCATGGTCTTTTTCTTCTAGAATCTTTCCTGTGGGATCAGCTGTTCAACATGTCACTCGTACCCACTGAATTGCATTAAACTCCCTGGAGATATGCATTTTCCCTCAAGCTCTCTGTACCATCTTACTCTCTCACTCTTGCAGATCACAAACACCTTCAGAACAGCCAACAAATGCTCCCATACAGAAAGTCCTAGAACAAAAAGCTGATACTGGCTTTCATCTGTAAAGTGGACCAAACACAGCAGTGATTCGCATTTTGTTTCTCAGCTCTATAGAGCAACACATTCTCTCAGTGTGGCAGAGTCCATTGCTAAAGCGAAGTGTTTGCAGCTGCAGTTCACAGCACAGAGATGTGCCAGGACAGAAAGCATTGGCTTTGGCATTCCCTGTTAACTGTAAAAACGAAGTAATTGCTTTCACACACCTTTAGTGTCACAGAGTCCAACCAGTTATCGTTTTGCAAGAAGTGTCAGGACAGAAGGTGTTTCTCAGTTACCACCTTCTTCTAGCAGCCTTTAAACTGCCCACAGTGTCCTGGAGTTATGCATCTTCATTCTCATATATACATGCCTTCGCATTTTTCGACTCTCACAGCTTCCTTTCAAAGGTCCAGCAACTGCTCTTATTAAAACTCTAGAAGATAAAGCCAGTGCTGGTGTGCATCTTCTCCCTTGCCATATGGTAAGCCACATCAAACTCACTAGTGCACTCTGTACTTCCTTCTCTACTACATCTACCATAATGTTCTCTGGATCTCAGAGTCTAAAGCTAAACAGAATTATAAGGTGGCGGTATGCAAGACAAAGTAGGGGTAATCAAGGCAAATAAAGGAAATGAAGATAAGGCAAGGCAAAGCAATGACACAGCAGAAGAAGGGGTAAGGCAAGGCAAAGCAATGACACAGCAGGAGGAGGGGTAAGGCAAGGCATGAGAGGGATAGAAAAGGCAAGACTAGTTGAAGGAGAGGAACAAAAGGTGAGGCAAGACCTGGGATGAGAGGGGTAGGCGGTTAAAGGCAGGAGCTGGATATGAATGACAATGCAAAGCATGACACAGGTAGGCTAGGTAAGGAAAGACATGGGATGGGATGGACATGAACAGCAAAGAAAAGCAAGCTTTGATGGGAATGGCATGGCAAGGCAACAGACTAGTAAGCAAGAGAAAGCTCAGAAGTTGTAGGCAAGGCAGGGCAGAGGAAGGCAAGTCCAGCGATGATTAGGCAAGGCAAGTCCATGGCAGGGCTGTAAAGGCAAGGCTAGGATAGAGAAGAAAGGGGCAGGCCAGTCAAGGCTGTAGTAAGGCAATGGAAGGGAAATGTAGGCAGGGTAAGGCCTGTGTTTATAACGTAAGACAAGGTTGAGCGACACAGGGGAAGGCTGGTCAGAGAGGCTTGCAAGGCAAAGCAAGGATAATATAAAAAGTGTAAGAAAGTTAAGGTGCCTGATGGGTGAGCAAGACAGTGCAAGGGAATAGAGTGGTTGTAGGGGCAAGGGAAAGACACATGATGTTGGTAAGGCAATATAAGGGGCAAGCAAAGGCAAGTCAAAGAAAGAGCAATCAAGGTTTCACCACATTTGTGATGTGCACCTGACCTCGTCAGGATCACTATTGGGTTTCCTCTCTCTTCCAAAATGTATCTCCAACACTGCCATTTTTCTCTGGCTTTGGGTCCCTTCCTCTCCAGTGTCACAATAGCCATCTTGGTGCCATGAGGTCGCTCTGTGTCACAGTGGACTAGGTTTATTAGGTTATGCTGTCACAATACACTACATGGTTCCACAGTGTCAAAAGGGACCCTCAGTTTCATGAAGTTCTGCAAAGTCATAGTGGACTGGTGGTTCACCAGTGGTCACTGGTGTCAGAGCACATTAACTTCTCTTTGGATCCAGAAGAGTCTGCAGTGTCAAAATGATCTCCTGGGTGCCATTATGTTCTGAAATATCACAGTGTACTGTGGGTTCTATGAGGTGCTATTGTTTTACAATGGACACTTGATTCCATGAAGTTCTACTGTGTCACAACAGTCTCTTTTGTTCCACATAATCCCAATGGTCTCCTTGGCTCTCCAGTGCCACGATGGACCCTTGCTTCCATGAAGTTCCGCAATCTCACAATGGACCCTTTGTTATACGAACACCTGCAGTGTCACAACAGACCATGAGGTTGCGCAGTGTAACCATGCACCATTGGCTCCATGAGACTCCACAGTGTCACAATTAACTACTAGGATACACAGTGCCACAATGGACCATTGGTTGTACAAGACCCCACACAGTCACAGTGGACCCTTGCATACACAGGGTCTGCTGTCTCAAAATGGACTCTTGCTTTCATTAGTTTATTTAGCGTCACAGTGAACCCTGGGTTCCTTAAGGCTCCATCTTGTCACAATAGATGTTGGATGCTTGGTTCCATGAGGTTCCTCAGTCACACAATGGACAGTTGGTTACACAAGGCCTCTCTGTTTTACAATGGACCCTTAGTGCCCTGCGGTTACATAGTGTCACAATAGACCATTGTTTTCATGAACCCTTGCTTTTTCAAAATGGACTCTTTTTTTGTGTGAGATTCCACAATGTAACAATGGTCTCCTTGGTTCTGCAGTGTCACAATGGACCCTTGGTTCCATGAGGTTCCATACTGTCACAATTGACTCCTTGGTTCCACAGTGTCACAATGGACCCTTTATTACACAGTGCCCCGAAGTGTCACAACGTGGTTCCATGAGGCTCTGCTGTGTTAAAATAGACCCTTGGTTCCATTGGGTTCCAGAGTCTCACAATAGTCTCCTTGGTTCCACAGTTTCACAATGAACCCTTGTATGAGGCCCTTCTGTTCACAATAGACACTTGGTTCCATTTGGTTTCACAGTTCCAGAACAGACTTCTTGGTTCCGCAGTGTCACATTGTACCATTCGTTCTATGTGGTTATGCAGTATGACATTGGTCTGCTTGGTTCTGCAGTGTCACAATGGACACTTGGTTCCATGAGGTTCCGTAGCATCACAGTAGTCTCTTTGATTCAACATTTCACAATGAACCCATGGTTCCATGTGGCTCTGTAGTGTCACAATACACCCTTGGTTCCATGTAGCTCCATAGTGTAAGAATGGATTCCTTGGTTCCACAGTGTCACAAACTACCCTTTGGTTACACAGTGCCCCTCGTGTCACAATGGACCATTGGTTCCACCAAGTCCCGTAGTGTCACAATGATCCCTTTGTTCCATGAGGCCCTGCTGTAGACCCTTGGTTTCCTTAGTGTTGCAGTGATCTTTTTTTTTTTTTCTCAGAGTCACAATGTCCTCTTGGTTCCATGAGGTTCTGCAGTTTCAAAATGGTCTTCTTGGTTTTGCAATATTACCATGGACCCTCGGTTCCAAGAGTTTCCAGTGTCACTATGGTGTCCTTTGTTTCGTATTGTCACAATGGTCTCCTTGGTTCCAAAAGTGTCAGAATGGGTTCCGTAAGGTTCAGTCATTTCACACAGATCTCTTTGTGTCTACGATGCCCCTCAGGGTCACAACTGCCCCTTGGTTTCATGGATCCCCAGAGTGTTAACAATGGACTCCTTGGTTTTACAGTGTCCCAGTGGCCCCTTGGTTCCATGAGTGGGCAGATCAGAGCTCTTGCACTCTCAGCAGCTGAAGGAGAGGCTGCAGGGACACTGTGCAGACAGTCCCATGGTGTCCTCACATCAAACCCAGCCCCACACCTGTCCCTGCCACACGCTGGCCGTGTAACCCCCTGCCAAGTCATAACATGTGCAAGTGACCATGGCCAGTGTCATTCATGGGGGCAGGGCTGATCTGGGGGACCCCCTAGGGCAGGAGGTTGGGAGGGATTCATCCCCCACATGCTGTAGTTCCCTGTGCCAGGTGGGACTGACCCCATCTCCAAGGCAAGTGCCCCCAGGCCTAGCCTGGGCCTTACCACCCTTCAAAGCATGGTGACAGCTTCAAGGCCAAAGTCTGAATCACAGACAATTTTCCACTATTTATGTCTATATGTGACTAAGAAATGTCCCACTATGGGGTACCCCTTTCCCACAGTCACCACAATACCAGGGACTATACATGGGCACAGTGGGCGGAGCAAGTTCTGGATCTAAAGGATCTGAAGGATTATGGAAGCAACCTATAAATCATGGTGCTCTTTAGAAAACATGAGTCAAGTTTGTCTTCAGATTTTGGACCCTGGTCTTGCCAAGTGGTAGATTGTGTTTGCTTATAGACAGTGGTTTGGTGTGGTTAAACAAATATTTAAAAAGTAAATATCTATGCTTGCTTAAATATCATCATTGTTTATGTTCAAATAAAATATGTTTGAATTATAACAGCTTGTCTTGTTGGGTTGTGTGCGAAACAAATTACACTTAAATTAACCACAGTATTTATGTAGCTTGTCAGTGTTCTTCTCATTTCAGATGTGATTCAACAAAATCTTAAGCAATGTTAGATCACAACATTCAATAAAACAACTTTAGCATAAAAGCCAGTGGGCTGTGTCCTGTTGCCCGTGGAACAGCCAGACTGCCAATGTGGGCACTGATTTTAGTCTGTTTTCTTGTCACTAGGGTAGAGAGATTTATTTGTCATGTGGTCTTTTTTTGAGCTGAACTGTTGTAACACACCTGTCTTGAAGCTGGCAAGGTAAGCAGGCAAAGGAGAGTATTTCACAGGAAAAAAAACAAAAAAGCAGGACTGACTGGTTAGCTCCCCACTTAAGAATTAATATTATTTGTCTGTTGATGGTGTAAATTAAATTAACTTCAGATTACTTTTATCACACCATGGGTTCATATAAACCACAAAAGCATATGGAAGACAGAAGAATTCGGGGAGAGGAGAAAAATTATTTTACTGAATATTATAATAGAGGAATAATAAGAAAAAAGTATCCCTGGTACTATACTCAGACATTGCACACTGGTGTATGAATGTGGGTAAGAAACAGAAGGAACTGAAAGTTGTTATATTCATAACCAGAATTATGAATAAATGGTCATAACTAGTCATTAGAAATTGAGAGCTTATTCAGGAAGCCTAGACAGGAAAAAAGGAACATATAGAGTGACAATATTCAGATAATGGCAAAAAGGAAAAGAACTGTCTCATAGCAAGGACCCATTAGCAACCTGAAAATGAAAAAGATGAAGTATATGGTACTTTAATTTGAATAAAATAATCCAAAGAATTGGTGATAATAAGATTTGAAATAGCATGGTATCTACTCTGAAAAGATTTGGGAGACTATACAGGTGATAGTGATCATTAAATTAGTGACAAAAGGGATGGAAGGAAAATCAAACCAATGGACTTGAAGAAAATAAGTTCCAGCAAAGTCACCATTCGAATTTCAAACCCCACTGTAGCAATTAAGGAAAAGCACACTCTAGAAAGTTTTTCATTTGTCAGAGAATCAACACCAAGGCTGTAACCAGGCCATTGCAGTGAGAAAGCAAGCAAGGAAGGGAGGAGTCTGATAAATTAAAATATTTCCATGGCTTGCACCTTTTGGAAAAGAAAAATCTATGTTAAATTATTAAAATCAACAGGGTGATTGTTGTAATACGTAGGGGAAAATCCAGGAAGATTAACATACAACATGAGTTAAAACTATCAAGGAGCCATAAAGAGGGACAACAGAAAGCTTGTGGGAAAAGACTGCTGGGGAAGGACTCGCTCCCAGGTGGGTAAGAAAACAGTTCCCAAAAGTTCCTCATGTGAGGAAAACCAAAGTTTCCTGATTTTTGTTTTGCTCTTCTCTGCAACGTCAGCTGTAACCAGATGATTTACAGGGGAAACAAGAAGAGACTTAATTCTATCGTTCAAACGCAGCAACACACAAACAAATGATCAAGCTATATTGTGGAAAGAAACAATTTATTTAAGATGCTTAGAAAAATCATCTGCAATTTTAGACAACACATTTAGATAAGTGGTTAAATAATCTCAAGGCTATTAGCAATATTCTTCAAGAACTCAGAAAAGATACTGAGATTCCTTGAGACCAGCAAAAAGCAAATATTGCCTACCCTAAAACAGAAAAGGATGAGGACAGAGGCCAGTCAGCTTTATTTTGTACCAGATAAATTACTGGAAGAAGTTATTAAGCAAATTATTTGTAAGGCTTTGGATGATAAGATCAATAACAATCAAAAATAACATCCCAAAACCAAATTATGGAATCTTGACTGCAGCAAGGCTTCTGACAGTATATCATCTAGTGCTCTCCTAAGCAGGATCAAGTAGCATTGGCCACACAAAACTTGGTTGAAATACTTAGAAAATGGCAAAAAAAGTGCCATTGGATTTGCAGTTAAGTCTTCCAGATGCTCACATCCTGAGTCTTGAACTGCTTCTGTGAGGCAATAGAATAGGGAATATTTTTATCATATTTATCAAGTATATCCTGTCCAGGTGAGCACTGTGATAATTGTGAAAGATGTAATTGCAATTGACCAAATCATGATGAGTTGGAACAAAGATCTGAACTAAAGAGGATGTAATTCAACAAGGTGAGAAAATATTACACACAGCAGGAAATAATAATTGGCTGCAAAAATGTGAGCTGGAGTCAGAGGCAAAGCAATTGCTTTACGGAAAATCTTGGTTCATAGTAGTTCACAAATAGAAAATGAGACAGCAGCGAATTGTGACCTGCCCCTTACCATACAAACAGGCATTCCAACATCCCAGAATGTCTCCAGACAACTTGGTGTTGGAAAAAATGGGACTGCATTCCTGAAATATAGGGAAAGGCTCTCCAACACAAGAGCAAAATAATTCTGCWCAAAARGGAGCTCAGRAAARGTTTTCATGAAGAACAGTGCTTATTTTTGGGAATCTCCTTTCAAATACAGAGATCTCTGTGAAGAATGCAAAGAAATACCAGAAGTGTGGACAACTTGACCTTGAGTCATACTGAAACATGACCGAATTAAATTCAATTGGACATCTGAAAAGTCCAAGACAACTTGGACAAGGAAACTTAGAGGGAGAGACTATTCACAGGAGCATGTAGTTACAAAACAGAGACAATTGCTTACCACCAGAGAGCATGGATGTTAGATATTAGGATGAAATTCTTCCCTATGAGGGGATGAGGTCCTGGCACAGGTTGTCCAAAGAAGCTGTGGCTGTCCCATGCCTGGCTGGATGCTGCTTGGAGGAACCTGGGATAGTGGAAGGTGTCCCTGCCCATGGCAGGAGAGTGGAATAAGATGGTCTGTAAGGCCCCTTCCAACCTGAAAGGAATGAGAGGGAGATGTCTTTACAAACTGTGGGCTCTGCTGGTAGGTAAGGCCAGATACTGATAGGTGAAAGGAGCAACGGGAGGAACCATAAATTCCAYAGGAATTCCACCAGTTGACACAAACTGTTACTCACCCAAGGCAGTGTTAAATCCCTAGATTTAGAGAAAAAGAACAGAGACACAAGTAATAAAAAAAAAAGGGGGGGGGGGAGCGTGTGTGCACATTAGATGGAGTCTGTATACAGCAGTCTGGGGAGTCTGTACCTCTCAAGTACCTCAGTCAATGGGGAAAGAGGGAAATGTGGCCGGGAAATCAGGATTAAAAGGAGGCTGCGTCCTCTAACAATTTGAGAGACCCCATGGAAATGTCCCATGGCCTCTCCCTTTATTGGAATAAAGTTACGGGACTCCTCTGTCTCCTTTTTGGACATAAACCTCTGGTGCTTGTGGATCAGTTTTCCTAACAAACCCAACCCATTCTATGATTCTGTTCTAGAGGGGGCACTCCCATGGGGCTACATATGACAAGAGACAGGGCCGGGAGGGACCGAGCCGAGCCGGGCAGAGCCGAGCCGGGCCGAGCCGAGCCGAGCCGAGCCGAGCCGAGCAGAGCCGGGCTGAGCCGAGCAGGGCCGGGCTGAGCCGAGCCGAGCCGGGCCGAGCCGAGCCCGGCCGGGCCGAGCCGAGCCGGGCCGAGCAGAGCCGGGCCGAGCAGAGCCGGGCCGGGCCGAGCCGAGCCGGGCCGAGCAGAGCCGAGCCGGGCGGAGCCGAGCCGGGCCGAGCCGAGCCGAGCCGGGCCGAGCCGGGCCGAGCAGAGCCGAGCCGAGCCGAGCCGAGCAGAGCCGGGCTGAGCCGAGCAGGGCCGGGCTGAGCCGAGCCGAGCCGGGCCGAGCCGAGCCGGGCCGGGCCGAGCCGAGCCGGGCCGAGCAGAGCCGGGCCGAGCAGAGCCGGGCTGAGCCGAGCCGAGCCGAACCGAGCCGAGCCGAGCCGAGCCGAGCCGAGCCGAGCCGAGCCGAGCCGAGCCGAGCCGAGCCGAGCCGAGCCGAGCCGCTCGCACTCCCCTGGCGCACACCGCCGCCCCGGCTCTCGCTGAAGCACTGACTGCCGGGGGCGGGCGCCGTCCTCCCTTCACTCCCTCCCGCCTTCGCGCCGTGCCAGCCGTGCGCGCGCACCCGCCCGCCCTCCCGCCGCCGGAATGTGGGCGACGCTGTCCCGGCCCTGAGGCGGCTGCGCGGCCCCGCTGGGCTGGAGGCGGCGGCAGCGCGGGGAGGACGGCCCGGCTGCACCAGTGAGAGATCGGGAGCAGCGTCGGGCCTGCTCGCCGGGGTGAGCGCAGCGGAGCGGGTGTCGTGGGGGCGCAGTTGGGGAGCTCGCCGGTCCCTCAGGACAGCCGGGCGGGGGAGAGGGAGCCGCCGGCCCAGCCTGTGTGACGTGTGACAGTGCCCGCTGACCCCAGGAGGTTCCTGCGCTGGCCGCGGGCCCTCAGGGCGGCGGGGGAAGGCGGGGCGCGGGGTGATAGTTCCGCTGTTGTTTGGTGTTTGTGTGTGTGTATGTGTGTRTGTGTGYGTGTKKGKGTGTGTGTGTGTGTGTATGTGGAGATCCCTGGGCAGTGGCGCTCCGGAAGAAGAGGAGCTCGAGTGCAGTGCAGGATCTAAAAAATAAAGTTGTTTTCGTGGTCAGAAAAGGGAGAGCGCTGTGGAAGCGTTCGTCTCCCTGCCTCCTCCTCGGGAAAAGTGAAGTTGATTCCCAAGAGTACAGACTAGCAAACTACTGTCCTAAATCTGTGCCATCTGCATGGGTCAGATTGATGCACGTTACGTTATGATTTTCTTTTCTTTTTTTTTTTCCTGGTGATTTGGGTTTTTTTCCTGTATTTTTAAGCGCTCTTCCTCTCTTCCCTGACCCGTGAGTTGGTACAAAAATCATTGTCTTTAGATAATAGTACTTCAAAATCTGCAGAAATCATCCGAAGCAGGTACGGCACTGAATGAAATGGACTTGATGACTACTCTTCTCCTGTATAAGTTCCTGCAGTGTCCTGTGTACTTTGCTTCTGCTGTYACTTTCTCCAAGCTGTGTTGTTAAGACTGCTTGGTTTGGTAGTGCTGTAAATAAGGCATAGGCTACCACATTTCACAKCTGTGTGCATGTGTATATCCATCCAGTGTGTGCCTAAGAGGGAAAAAAAAAAGGAGGTTCAAAATGTCAGCTCTTCTTTAAGWTTGAGAAAAATCTAGTGGCAAGTAAGAAATAATGTGCTTAGGTAAGCATTGCTTTTCTCTTTCACTGTCGAGCTCTAGTCTCACAACCACACTGGTTTTTAGCTAAAACTTTCAAAAGAGCAGATGTGCTTCAGTTTCCAGAAAGAGATCTTGGTGACGGTAGAGGCAACGTTTTCAGATCCCTTTAAATGCCGAAAAGATACTGTGGCTTTATTTAACCAAACTTCTGTGATAAGGCCAAATACTGACTGCCTGTCAGACCAACTTGGCTCCAGATTCTATGAAGGTTTACTGGGTGTTTGAGGTTTGTTTTGCAAGTTATGCCTCTGCCTAGGTTTTAAGTAGGATTGTAGCTAAGTCTGTTTATGTGGGTTAGATGGTATTAATTGTATGATTAAGAACTTACTTTGTAGTTAAAACTTGAAAAGACTACAAATACAGTTACAGTAAACACAAATTTACTCCAGTGTTGTAAGAATGCTGCCAGTGAGTATCCAGAKGGGAGCCAGCACCAGCTGATGAACTCAGAACTCAGTGAGTGTCTGAGCCTTCCACTACTAGCTTCTGTTTTAGGCAGAGGTGGGAAATCGTACTGGCTTTATTTTATTTTATTTATTTGATTTAGTTTTWAAATAACTGCTCTTTTCCAAAAGGACACTGGGACTGTGAACAGCTTGTGTACATATGAAAACTGTAAAAATTATTCTGCAGCGTTTGGTTTAAAGTGACATGTATTGCTWGGTTAAAAACAGCATTCAGTCCTTTAAAAAGTGATTCTTAGATTAAAGTTTGCTGGTGTTAGTGAGGGAATTGCAAAAAGATCAAGTGTATATGTGGSTCTCTGTTCCTGGTGTACTCCCCAGCATTTCAAGATAGTCTGAGTTGTGGCTGCTCCTTCCCTTCTTTCATTAAAGGGACTTCTACACCAGGAAGTGAGTTAAAAGAACTAATGTGATCAAAAAGTTGTCCTCTTTTTGTTTTTTTGTTGTTGTTGGTTTTTTCATTTAATTTTTTTGGTTTTTTGGTTTTTTTTGTTTGTTTTGTTTTTGTTTTGTTTGTTTGTTTTGTTTTTGTTTTGTTTTGGTTTTTTTTGTTCCATGAGGTACTCTTTGATTACAGCAACTCCTGACACAGCTCACTTGCCTGGCCAGGTGGACATTGTCCCAATCCAGAGGAGGAAGTGGAGTGTTGGTAGGGAAGAGAACGTAACTGCAGTCTGGAACAATCATAGGTGTTGTGATGGTCCTCAGCTGAGACCTGGCTTTATGGTCAGTAAGTTAATGGCAGAAGCCAGTGCTGTTAGAAGAAGCTACATTGTGGTTTTGATTGACTTAAGATACTTGTGGTGAAGGTAGCAATGATAGTAAGGGTGGTAGCTCTTTTTTTTTTTTCTGCCAGTACTGGCTTAGATTGATTATGAAGCCATGGTGTAATTTTTAATCTGCTTTTGACAACATTAAATGGGCTCAAGAGCCATCTATGTGTCTCTGTTCTTCCATGGGCCCATGGAAAATGCTATGGTTTTCTTCTCTCTCCCTTGTCTATCCATTCTTCTCTCTGAACTTTGGGTGCATTCTTAATATCAGGGAACAACCTGGACATTGTTACGGGTTTCTGTAATTTTTTTCAGCTCTAATTTAAAAATAGTAAGCTGTATATTGCTAGTACTTCTGCTATAATAGGRAGATTATTTCAAACTTGACTGACCTTAGTAATTACACACTTTTTTGATTTCTAGTGTGGATTAATTTGTCATGGTATTCTACCAATTTTATGCATCCATAAAATGCATAAATTGCATACWGACTGATAATTTTTATTTGTGCTCTTGATCTTGGTATTAACACTTTTAACAAAAAGAGTTCAAAAATGTGTGGAAATACACCATGGGAGGTTTGTTTTCTCTTTGGGCTGCCAGCTGCACTTATAATTCCTGTAATAAATCTCATCTTCTTCCCATGAATTTTTATCTTGACCTATTAAGTGAGAATTAAAATGCACCTTTCAGGCATTAATATTGAGCTTCCTGGAGGTGTCCTTTTAGTGGAGGTTGTTTTTCAAGTATATTTTGATAAGACTTGTTTTTTGAAATTCGTATCTTCCTCAGTTTGTTCCATTCTCAATCTTACTCTGTTACACTGGTACAACTGGTAAGKGAGCCCTTATTGTAACCTGGATTGCTGAAGGGATTCTTCTTTGACAGAGTTCTGGTCCATAAAGAAAAGTCTGACATGTTTGAAAATTATTTATTTCRYCTTTTTCCTGTATTTTTAACTTTAAAAAGAAACAAAACTAATGTGTAGATTATTAGAAAGCACCTCTGTGGTTTTTAAGATGTTTATTTAAATTTGATATCAGGAGTGTTCCCAGAGGAGACTTTGTGAAGCTGAAAAACTAGTCTGTTGGGTGTGACTGTAAAGAGAACATAAATACATGAATGGGGTTCCAAAATCTGTGTAGTAAAATAGATTGCTCTGAAAGATGAGTAAGGCTCTCGTGGAAAACCTCAGTAATATTGTGTCTTTCATGGAAAGTTTCTTACTCTTTGGAAAGAACAGCAGGTCTTGCTGATGTTTTTAAGCGGACAGAGGAATAAGTAGTTTTTGCCACAAATGGGATTGGTCATGGCTCTCTTCTTTMCTRCTGTCATCATTCCTGTATCATGAGYCAGGATATCAAAAAAGGTGTCGATTTTTATAGATCAAGTCAGCTTAAAAGTGCAAAATTTTTCTGATGCTTCAAACATACTCCCTGGTTGTGGGGAGGGCACAGCAGTACACAGGGAAGAAGTTCTAAGGGCAAGAAGGTAAGAGATATATACATTTCTGTGTACAACACTGCATGTAGGCTTACTGTATGTACAGAACTGGTRTTTTGAAATACATGATTAAAAGTAATAAACCTGATGCAAAACCTGCTGGAAAAAAGTTTCTGAAATAGAATCTTTGGCAGATAAAATAATGAATTCTTAAAATAGAGTCATTTAGCTTGGAAGGGGCTTCTGGAGGTCATCTAATCCAGCTCCCTGCATAAATTAAATCGGGAGTAATTTAGATAAGATTGTTCCGGCCTTTAACACCTTTCTAGGTAATCTATTTCCACATTTGACTGCACTCAGTGATTTTATCTTTCCTCTCTCCCTTTTAGCTAGCTGAAATTTACTTTCTGGCTTAGGTCTATTGCCTCTTGTCAGTGCCCACCATCCAGAAGAGTCCAGTTCTCTCTTCTGCACCCTTTGATTAGAGACTTGACAATAATAAGGATTCTTTAGAGCTCTTTTCTTGACCAGWTTGTGCAAACTCAGTTCAATCAGGCTCTCAYTGTACACCATGTGCTCCTGCCATCTGGCCAGCTYGGCCACTGGACATGGTCCAGAGTGTCTGTGTGAGTCCTTTACCAGGGAGCCCAAAACTGGCAGCACAGCAAACACAGTCTCACCGGTGCTGCTCAGGGGAGATTGATCCTTCCCTGGATCTGCTGCCTGGACTCCTGCAAACAGCCCACRGTGTGYTCAGCTGCCTTTGCTACAAGGATRTACTGTTGACYTGTTTTCAAAATTTTGCCTGCTGGGATCTCCAAATACTTTTCTGAARAAATCACTTTTTATCTGTTTCATGTCCAGCCCATCTTGTCACAGGAGGTTGTTCTGTCACTGATAAAGGACCTGGCTCTTGCCTTCAATTGAAYTTCACAAAGTCTTGCTRGTGCCTTTCTGCAGCCTGTCCATGTCCCTCTGACTTGCTGACCACTCCTCCCAGTTTGGTGTAAGTGGACACTTACCAAGGATAAGTAAGCACCTGTCCCATCATCTAGCTGATTAATAAATGCATTGGCTGTTATTGGTGGTTTCAGTGGTGATCCCCAGGGGATGTCACTGCAACTGTTACAACTGTACAGAGCTTGGTTCAGCTATTGCTGAGGTTTCTGATTGGGTCACGTCTGTTTTACATACCATAAGTCACACCAGATTTTTTGAGGGTAGAAAGCAAATTGCAGATTGTGATCTGTTGCRGTTGTCCAAGCATATGACTTAATTTTTTGTTTTGGAAGGAGCCCAAGAGCCTTGGGATTCAAAGGATTGACTTTTAGTGTAAACTAATTGTATAGATAATTTTGATAATCTTTGCTACTTTTTAGCAAAATGGATCCTGTTCTGGTAAACTGGTTTTTGTTTTAACCAGAAGTGCATTTCCTTCTCTGTTCCCCACAATGTTTTATTTGAGAAGTAGYTACATTTGAATACTTGGCTTTTCTRTTCAACRCAATTACTGATGTGGTGTTACAGCTTCACAGTGRTGTAGAAGTGGCATGTTTCCAGGGGGTTTTGGTTATAAATTTTACAGCAATCTAAATTTCTGAAGTGGAAAATAGTTTAAAGTAGTTCAATTTAGATACTTTGACTTGATTACTGACTTTGCAGGGATCTAGAGTCTTGTTATCTGTTATTTCAGCATAGTAAATAAGACAGTTCTAATTTGTACTTCTGTCACATATGCAAAATATTACTRTTTTTTTCTGAAATGAGACAAAATGATTTTGCTGAGGTCCATGGATCTGTTGCAATGTACAAATTTGTGTATTATGTACACATATTGCATACATATTTGTGTTTTGAGCAAATACGATACAATAAAAAAAAGTATGTATGTTATTTTTCTCTCTGTTTTCTAATTCTTTATCCTTGTCCCAAGATTTTAATTAGGAATGAAGGCTATGTTGTGCCTTTTCAGTTCTCAGGCCTCTGCAGGCAAATCAGTGTGAAAATAAAATGCAAATACCCTTAACCTAGTGCTTTGTCTCTCTCTCTCTGTGTATTTAGATACGAAATGCAAGGTCCAGAGTTTTAATTAAGAAGTTGGTGGAGAAATTTAATAGCTGGTTAAAATTTGAAAATAATTTGGTGGGTTTTTTTCTTTGCATTTAAATAAGGTATTGGTGTATTTCCCTTTATTAAGAATTTGAATGCTGCGAGCTGGTACTTTTTTTTTTCTTAGAAGCGTGGAGTTTTTTAATTAGATGTTACTGAAATGCATGTGGCAGAAAATTGATTTTTTTTTTTTGTTCTGTAAATCCTTCATTTTATTTTGTTCCGCTGGTGTACACTCATTATTTCCTGTTACTTTGAAGATAATTCTCAAATAACTGGTTGGTGGCTGTGTTACATAGCTGCCTCCAGTGGTGGTTACTGAGTTTGGTCTGTGTTCTGTAAATTGTTGTGCTCACTTTGGTGCTTGTGTAGTCAAGTGTGATCTTAGCAGAGAAGGTAGGAAGATTTGCTGCTTTTTTAGCCAATTTTTCACCTCCTGCTTTTTCCAGATACTACTGAAATCTGTGTAGCTTTTAAGTACCATCATCTTCTGCTTGAACTTAAGTTTGTGAGCAAAGGAGTGCAAAGCAGCATTGGAGTTAAATGAGAACTTCTTGTGTGTGCCAGCAGTTTTTTTTAGAGTTAAACTTGGAACTTGGACCAGGCAGTATGGTGAAGACTTTGGTCCTTTCTGTTTATGTAGACAGTTTGTGTTTGTTCATAGAGGTACTCTCGTATCATAAGAGGTATTTTTAACCCTGCTATACTTGATCCTAATTGTTAAAAATTAGTGTTTGCGGTATGATCTTTCAAGAAATCAGGAACTGATAGCTAAAATTATTCTTAGACATAACTGTTAATCAATTCTGASGAAACAAGTAAGGAATGAAAGTCAGTTACTGATTTTTACATTGTTTTGCATTTTAAATCTTACTGTTTATTCCTATCAATGTATATAAAAACTGTGAGGGGAGAAGGGAAAGGAGTTGATCAAAATATCCAAGAAAATAGTTTGTCAAGTTTGAAAACAGTAAGGTGAAGTTGGAAGTTCTCMATAGTTGTTCTGAGTGATAATTTGCCTTTGACCCTTGTAGCTTCCCCTTTCTGATTCTTCTTTTCTTTCATTATATTGAGCCATCAGAAAGTCAGATTGAACATAAAAGTGTCAGACTGAAGTGTGGTTTGGAAAAGAGCTTTTGGTAGTAGCCAGAGAAATCAAAATGTATAAGATAAATTCAAGTGATCCTTGTTCCAGCAGTYCATCCCAGTTTCTCTCTCTGGCCTTTGTGATTCTGTTTTTTATTCTTTGTAGTAATTGAACTCAAGAGGTCTTATTGGGTAGTATGGAAAAAGCAGGTGATTTATTGTGTACATTTCCCTGAAAATTCATGTGAGGTGCCATAGTAATACTACATTTGCACGGTGCAGTTATTATCATTGCTTTTGCTGGGCCTTCTGAACAGCCAGCTGGTGACTTTGCACAGACTGAGCTCTGACTTGGATGAGGGTTGGGATGCTGATGCTACTCTAGGTCACACTTCATATTTGGATTTGGATTCYTTGTATTGAAAATGCTTTACTTATTCCATGAGTTTGTTCCTGGTGGGGCAGCATTACTGGCTTGGTCTCTGAGGCTGATTGGGACACTCTGCCTTTGGTAGTTGCAATCCCTTGACTGTGTTTTGCCTTTCAGTACCTTGTCCATAACTTAACACTCTCACTTAGAGGAGACTGAGGTAGGATRCTGAAAAAAGGGTTATGGAAAAGAYAGGCTTATATACCCACTTCACAGAGCATCCTACTTCATCTTTCTGTGCTTTTTTCCTTTTGTCTTAGCTGCCTGTGACTTCTACTCTTCATTTCCATAAGTAAAAGTATTTTTTAGAAGTATTCTGTATGCAAACATGGATAGTAAGTTTTTTTATCTACATTTAATGGAAACCATGCATCATTTATGTTGAAACTGATGGTACAGTGTAATATTTGGGAATCTCTCTGAAACTTTAAGAGAGAGATTCTTATTAAAAAAAAAAAAAAAAAGGAAAGGAAAAAAGGCATCACTATCACAGATACGGCTTTTTGTCATCTCGTTTCATGCAATAAGTGGATTTATCAAACTAGAAATACAATGTAWCATTTAAAATTCAAACTGCTTCAGATAGCTTGTCTCAGCAGGCAGATGCTAGGATTCTTCATGATTGTTGGGTAATGTGAGACAGGAAAATTGCATGAGAAAATTAATGACRTCTGCTGGATTTTTTGCAAGATTTTTGCAGTTATGATATAAGTGGCTATGTTGTATTACTTTAGATGTATTTCCTCAACAAGAGCTTATTCTCTGATTTTTATAGACTGTTGTAGGTTAACCTGCATCTTACACCAAAAATAATCTATGAGATTAATTCAATTTAATAAGTGAGTGCATAAGATTTACATAATTGTAATCTGGCTGAGAGGCCAAGTTAATTTATTTAAAAAAAAAAAATCGGAATTGAGCCATTTTTCTTTGATAGTGATAGTTTAATCCTAAAAAGGATCTGAGAAGACTTTTTGCTGTGATGTTTTTAACATAGATTTTGTCCTTTATAGCAATTCTGTTTACTAGTTTTGATTACTAGGAAAAAACTGCAAAAGCAAATGAACAACTTTAATGGGCAACCCCATAATTGATCTATTGAAACCCTTTCTTCCTTGTAATTATTGCATGAAGGTGAATTTTTAGTCTCTTCTGTAATACTTTACAAAACTGTTAGCAGTTTCAAAGAATTTTTAAAACAAGGATGTAACACAGAGTGATGAAATGATCCTACCAGTATTTTGATTACATGAGTTTGTTGTTGTTGCTTTTTTTAAGCCAGTTCTTTCTTTAATCCTTTAGGAAGAAAAATGAATTCTAATAATTTTGGAGGTCTGGGATGAAAAGAAGAGAAAGGGCATGTTTCTTGGAAAAAGGGCATGTGTTCTCTTTCCTATTACCCTTTTTAGGCAGTCTGTGAAGGAAATACTCATCTTAAGAACTGCATGAGCTTCCCAGGGTCTGGTTTGGAAGGGAACATTATGCATATCATTTGCTGAAAATCAGGGAAGTGGACAGTGTGAGATTATATATACACACCATCCCTGGGTCTGAATTTGAAGGTAACTGCGTGTAAGGCAGTAGAAACACCTTTCTTTGTGTAACCTTTTCAATTACTGGCTCATACAGATTTGAGGAATACTTCTTTTAGGTCAAGTATTTTTTTGATCAAAATTATAAAATAYTCTGAATTATTTATTAACTGCATAAGCAAGTTTTTGCATAGGGATTAGTTAATTACTTTCATACTACCTTTCCAAGCTGCAGTTCTTACTTGAACGTGAAACCTGAAAAGATAGGCTATAAATAAAACCCCGTAGACCCGTGTCTATAGAGCAGGTATTTGTTCATTGCAGTGCTGGAGGTGAGGGGGATCTCTCATCTAACCCACCCACCTTCATCAAGTGTTGTGTCCTATTTATACAGTAAGTATTGTTTAATATTGCTATGTCAGGATAACATCATCATATACGTGTCCAGAACTAATTTACATAGGATTACCTCATGGTTATAAATAATTTTTCTGTATTGCACTTGCAGTTCCCCAATTTAGGTGGTCTTGGAGGTCTTCTTCAGTGAAGATTCAAGGTCTCCTCACATTTGAACTTTACAACTTTTTCTTCAGAGCACGCACAGTTACGGTGTTCCTTGGACTTTCTGGATCTAACTGGTCTAAATTCTTTAGAATTAATTGGCTAATTGACTAATATGGCTAATTTATGTTTGCCAAATTCTCATTAGTTAATATTGCTGTTTMTTAATTAGCTATACTTACATATTTTTCGAGGTTATCCACCTGGTGAGTTTTTGTTTACTAAAGCTTTAAGCAACTAGTTAACTACATTTGGCTATTATTTGTATAAAAAGTTATGATTCAGTATATATTAGTATTAAAAGCTATAATTTAGGTTATAGAAGTATTAAAATGTTATAATTCAGGTTACATAGATATTTTAGAAATCAAGCTATATAAGCATCTTGTAACTCCGACCCAAGTTATATGTGCATCAAACTACAGGATGAATTTGAAATAATTTGATTAGTGAATTTGGTCACATGGAGAAATAGTCTCAATGAACACACTGTCACTTAAAAAAACAGTAAAACTCTTTCAGTTAAGGAAGGTCCACATCATTCCTTTGTGCTTGTCTTCCAGAAGCTTTCATATCCACAGCTCATACCAGTTTCTAGAASAGTTTAGGTAATTTGAAAGATTTTTAACAGTCATTTGAATGTTAAGGCAAAAACTTGTTTTTTTCCTCCTCTTGATCAATGTCATGAGCAAAGTGGTTTTCTTCTTCAGACTTTAAGTRGAATAAGCAAAAAAGCAGAAAGTGAAGGAAAGCCTTTAATTATTTTATTCTAGTATGATAAGGGGAATAGAGTGATGTGTTAGTACTAGGTATGTCTGATTACATATGGACCTCTTCTTACCTATGGAGCATCATCTTTCTATTAAGGTTTATTAAAGTCTTACTGTCTTTTRTGAATTTCCATTCTCCATTTTCTAAGACGTGTCAAGACCTTTGGAATTAACAACAGAGCTGCATTGTGGAATATATAAAAACTTGCCCTAGCTATGTGAAATGCCAGCATCTTAGTTCTGACATGCAGAGGATGTTGAGAATTCACTGGTCAAATAAAAATTAGAGTGGTARTTGAGCTCCAGTGTGCTTCATCATRCATAGGACTGGGAAGGASASTGSTTAGAAAGAGGGTCTTTTGGTGTGGCTTTTAACTGCAATGCACATTTTTTCATATTTCTCAGTTTTAAGCAAGTAATTATCAGAAGGTTTCATTGGTCTTTAACTATGATTTCTCTCTCCATCTTTTTATGTTATATCTAAATATTTAGATGTTCAAGTGACAATGTAAAATCTTGGCTTCTGTCCTAAAGGGTTTAAATATRTGTGAAAATTTATTTTTTAAAAAATGGAAATGTTTATTTTTAACTTATGTGGAAGTATTGTATTTTTGACAAGAAGCTTGGTTTTATTTCGTATTMTAAAGGAAGGGAGGTTCATGCTTATTAAGTATTGGGGACACTGTTGAAAGTACAGTTTTGATACAACAGYAGTAGAAGTCTAGATATAACTGTCAAATCAAAACTCATAGTCCTTGCAATTCTGGTAAATCTGTGATTGAACTGTGGAAAAAGTGCTTAGTATTATTATTCATTTACAAATTGTGATTGCCTTTGACAAAATGAAAGACTTAAGATTAAAAAAAAAACAAAAAACTAAAGAAAATGAGATTAGAAAAGACCGTGAAACATTGTCTGCTCCATCCCACAGYCAATGCTGCACTGACTGCAGGTTAATGGCTTTTAAGAAATACTGTCTGCAGTTGGTAGTATAAAGGTACCTACTGAGCTTGAGAACAAAACATTATGATTTCAAGTTAAATCTGCAAAACCTAATATTCTCAGAATGCATGTTGCAAACCTCAAGGTAATAACTGTCATAACTTCCAATTGTGGCTTTGAGGAACAAGGATTTTACTAACTCTGAAGGTAGTCAGTGCAGGGTGATGAATCAGGATTTCTGGTGGGTTTTGCTGATGTGGCACAGTATAAGGCATGTGTTTGGCATGGAGAACGACTGACACCTGGGATCATGGCTGTGTTGGCTCATACTGCTGTTCCATATAATCTTTTGTTCTACATCATGTAATTATTTCTGAACATAGTAGCTTGTAGAGAAAATTTCTGTTTGAAATACTAAATATATTTAATGGATAGAGGTTATTCCATTGCCTGCATTAGGCCAACACTATTATTTTTACAGTTGGGGAATAAACCTYTAAATAATCACCTTAAAACAAGGATTGCAGTGTGCTTCTGCTTTGCTCTGGAATATAGATCATTATATTTTGTTGTATAGTTCAGTAACTTGGCTGGGGATCAGTTTCAATTTGAATGCTCTCTGCAAGCATCGTGTAGCAATGAAAAAAAATAAGCAACTTGGGTTTGTGRAACTCMAGCTTTGAAAAATTGCRTCTCTTATTTGCTAYTTGATATTTTCCAAAGTTAAAATTWATTMCTGTCTCCAGAAGCTAAAGTGTTACTTTTCAGTTGGTGTCATTGAAACTGAAAGTATACTACAGTTGCTTTATCCTTRAGGCAGAATGAGATTGTGCTTAAATGAGTAAACCTATTTGCCAGAACTTGATGTATAAAATGTGTTTTGTTTGTGTTTTTTAAAAAGATACACATAACATCTCTAGAGTAGCAGAACACTTATTTTTATGCTCTCTGGAAGGGAATAAAGAGGAGAAAGGTTTTTCTCTTATGTGTCTGAAAATACAATKTATTTCCTTAGGCTGGTTAAGCACTAATTGGAAAGCTAACATTGACTAAACCAACATCAATTAGTCTGTGTCAGCAAGAGGCCTGTGTGCTTTTGTGATCTGTTCTTCTGCTGATGTCTCTTCTGTGTGTGGACAAATCTTAGGCCAGAAMATTTGTTTAAATAATTGTTCAAAAGAATCTTACCAATGTTGTTTTTGATGGTGTTTTGTCTAAGTTGTAGCTTGTCCTCCATGACTCCTGCTTGCTCAAATGGTACAAGTAAAGAAAAGGAAGTCCTCAATTTGCTGAGAAGCTGCCTTTGTAGCCAGCAGCTTACCTGACATGATTTCACTTACCTGGCATTTCATCTAGTGTTCATGATGCTTCTGCCATTCAATATGTAAATTTTAGGGCTTGAGATCAGTGGTTTGTTTTTTTTTTTCAATTTGTCTCTTCCTTCAAAACCTTGACTTGCAATAAGTGATTGTCTCTTCTGAAGAGGGGGGATGGTGCTTCTGTGTTCAGCTGTAAATGTTGGCCACTACCTCGCTTGAGTTGTGCTCCAGCTCAGTACCAACCATATGTCCATCATTCCTCTGGAAGGGTTCTTCACCCGGTGATTTTAACTTTAAGATGAATAAAAGTAGTCCCTTTTCCTTCAAGCAAAGGGAAGATATTTTGTTACAAAGTTACTCCAAACTATGACGGTGTAATATTCAAGTGGTTCAGTGGGTTTTCTGTTATACAGAGATTCAAGTCAGGAAAGCTGCTTTTTTTCTTTACAGTAAATGTTTCAGTATTCACACTGAGATGTATTAGACAAGTGCTGCTTGTCATTTATTTGAGGAGATGCACATGTAGTATGTTTTTGAAGGAGAACAGACATTTTCTTGTTTGTCTAGTTCACTTTTGATTCTCTTTTCCTTAAGTTGTTCTTTGGCTATGAGATTGACATGTAAAAGGAATCTGGAAAAAACTCTTGTGTCTGAGGATCTGGTACAACAATTYTAAACAGTTTGCAATTATGAACACACCAATTATTTGCTGTTGGCT
>NW_026623739.1:85755-108387 GCF_030028575.1 Malurus melanocephalus | reverse complement strand
TAGTGTTTCACTGCCAATGATAAGACACTGGGGAACAGTTTATGGGTAATAAAACAGTTGTTAGTATGAGCACAGAGACAGTTTCTCATAAAAAGATTACACAGAGAGAAGTTGAGATTAAAGTTGAAATTAAAATTATAGTSCTGTTTTGGTCAGTGAGATTTAAACAAACTGATTTTATGACACCTAGAATTTTCTTCTGTATATGTGTCCACTCAGTCAATAGAGAAGATGGTTTTGGGGCAGATGGTGAGTTGTACTGCCTCACCATAGAGTATAATCTTGCATTTTATCAGGTTGTTAAGATTTTCAGTGAAGATGCTTTGAAAAGGCGAAGCTTTGTGTGTTTGCAGCACATCTGGCTTTCTGGGGAAGGTGTCCCCTACTAAAACTAGTGATGTCATGGGCTGGGAGCCAAGGTGAGGTGTAGTTTTGATACATTTCTTGGGAGAAGATTCTGTGGCTGAGACCCTTGGTTATATGTGTTGGTGTGGGCGGAACTGTCAATGTGTTGTTCCCTGAGGGGTGAGTTAGAGTGAATGTCACCACACAACTTCAGTAATCTAGAAAYCTGAGTCATGGAGTGATTGCAAGTCCAGTTAGTTAAATACTCATTTTGCTGTATGTACTGTATCTGTAGCTCAAAAATGGGAATGAACCATGTATTTTGGTGTATATTTCTACTTCAGACTTCTTTCACCAAAAGACGAGTTTCTGCATAGCTCTATTGGACCTTCCTCTTCACAAAGGTCCCAGAAATTCTCTTGAGGAAACATAGTTCTGAAAATAGGTATAACTTATTTCCCAGTATTTTTTTTTTTTTTTTTTTGCAGTTTGGGATTGTCAGGCAGCCTGTATGGCCTTGAAGACTGCCTTTAATACAAGCCTATCTGTAATACAGGATGACTTTGTTTCTCGGCTAAAAAAAGTATGATTTAGCCTGCTCTTGATTGTCTTCTTTCAAGTAGGTAAGAAACTTCCTTTCAAAACATGTTTCTTGTTGCTTACAGAAAATAGGTCAACATTTAATTTCCTTAATTGCTGTCTTTTCATAGCTCCACATTTTCTAATTTTTTTGGTGCTTATAATTTGAAGCAAAAGGTTTTTTTTTCTTTCTACAAACCAGCAATTACCTAGAGCAGTAACTTGGAGAAATCTGTTGAGCACAAACTGGAAGTAAACACAAAAAAGTCTGGTAACTGTTTCAGCAGACTGATTAATGTAAAATTTGGGGATGAGTTTGCRGAGGAAGTTTTTGAATCTATCAGGTCTGCAAGGCAGTTTCCTTCTGGAAAGCCAGTGGCTTTGATTCTTTCTCCTGTGATGATGAGTGTGTATAGCCCAGGAGTGCCTTGTCCTATGTTGCTCTGCTCATCAATCCCATGGACATACATCCCTACCTAGGCATTTGTGTTCTGTGTGTGATGTGTTTTTGCAATTCTGGATTCGATGTGAAATACATGGAAGGGTTATGTAGGGAAGGAATCAGAAGCAGTTTTATCCTGTGTCCCTTACTCTGATTCAGTGCTGAATCCCCCTGGATTTTCTCAGTTCATTGTTCTTCACCTTCTCTTGCTCTTCGGTCACTTACGCTACTTAACAGAGGGAGCTGTAGTGAACTTGGGATGCCTTTCTGGAATGAAATGGGGGAGCTGCTGGGTTTGAGCCTTCCACAACTTAGTCCTTTACATATGTGAAGGTGTTGATCACCAAAACACATATAGTCTAAGTAGTTGGCTTAGTTATTTTTACCCAGGACTTTGTATAAGCAAAATGCTGGGAACTGAYGTACATCAGAGAGATTGGCTTGACCAAAACTACATGATAAAGCTCACAGAGAAAAACAACAGTTTTTCTGCAGTCCTTGGATTGTTCATGTGGCTTGAGATATATTTTGGAGCAAGATCGGCACACCATACCACACCTTCACACACACTCTCTCTTAAAACTATGTCTGAATAATTTCTTTGTATCTGAARAGTTTTTTGGTCTGAAAATCTGTTTGTCAGAAAACCTTTTCTGAAACTCTTMTTTTTAAAAATTTTAATTCTTTTATCATAGTAGGCTTTATTTCACTGAGTTTAAAGAAATGTCCTCCTGTATATTGGTTCCTGACTTCTTGTGTATGTGCAATGTGGAGGCCATATTGTTCAGCAAAGTATGGAGAAAAAATATCTTGTCTATAAGAACAAGCATGACTGTTCAAGGTACCTCTTTTGTAGCAATGACTTCCTCGCAGCAGTAGTACCCCCTTCCCAGTGTTTCCTACTGTGAAGAAAGCTTCAATAACAGAATTTGTTGTCATCTTTTGGAAGGCATTGTTAGAGGAGCAGCTCTGACTCTTAACTCTGATGGTTTGGGAARGTACCRTCTCATCTGAGGTTTCAGTCTTTGGATCAGCATTGGCAGAACAGAGAGTGTATTTTTCATTTGGAACTGAACTCCATTAGCAGCTTAAACTAAGGAACTTAACTTGGAGCTGGGGTAGTGAAGTGCATTATGTTTGCTGTCTTTTCTTGTCCCTATCAGCTCCTCACTGCTGGTTGCTGCCCTCCCAGAAACTTTAAACTGGTAAAGCAAATGCTAAACCTAATTCCTTAGGATTCTGAGCCAGCACTCAGCTCTTGAAGACATCAGGGAGTCAGCCGGATGTGATTGGAGACTGCACAGCTGTCTGTGTATTCTGACTAATGCAATCAGCAATAAATTCTTATGTCCTTAACTTTAAACTTTTCATCAAAAAGGAYGATTAAAAAAAAGAGATGCTTGAGTTTAGTAGTAGGGGTCTGTTCTTTGATTTTGTTCGTGTCTAGTAGGTCAACTGTCATATTTTCTTTACAGTTGTAGGAAAAGGGGATTTGAAGTGCTTAATTCAGTAATGAGTAAAAAAGAGGACTGAGCCAGTGACACAGAGGAAATGACAGTAACCATCTGCTGACTGCAGGTGACTGAAAAATTCAGAATGCATGTGTGCCTCTTCCTGTTACTAAAGAATAAAAAAGCTTCTTCAGATGTTTTTCCCTTCCTCAAATAACCTTAATGCATGATTTTTTTAGAGACATTTTTATTCTTATTACTGCTTTCTTCAGAAGTACTTAGCTGAATTATTAGATCATCTGTCTTTATAATGAAAAAAGTGGAAAAATCTTCTCTTTAAGTAGCTTACTACTTAAGATGGTGTAAATCTCAATAATCTTCATAATAATCACAGTTTTACTCTTGAGTAAAGCTTAGAGTTGAAGTTGTTTAGTTTGAAAAAATGTCTTATTAATGATTTTTGGTGCTTAGTTTGTCTCTGGCRTTAAAACTTATTTTTGGTTAAAGACTGATGCTAAAATACAGTGTATAAAGCTTTTCCCAAATGCCTAATCTGCTTGTGTTTGTGTTCTACTGCTAAACTGAAACTAAAATGGCCTTGCTTTTACTGCAGTGGGGGARGGTAACACTGACAGTAGGTTGGAATAGTCTGTAATGAAGGACTGGAATTAGGGGTTCTGGGGTGCTAATTTATTYATTTAATATAGTCATGTATAGCAAAAGGTATGTGTCTGCACTGGCTTTGGTGGTTTAAGCTGGTTTAAGGGCAAGCTTGGAGTATACTCTTAAAGGTCTTGTAACTCTGAAGTAATTGCAAGAATGTATATGATATGCTTTGAAGTATCTGATCTGAATAAGGARCTCCTTGCATTCATGTAATATTCATAATATTTCCTTTAATTTCAGGTTCATATTTAGGAAATAGAAATTCTCTTTAACTGCCTTTATCCACTTGGGGCAAGAGCAAGTACTTAGTGTGTCAGTACACTTCTGTAGTTGAGTTATCCCAGTTGTCTTTGCCTTTACAAATGGTAAACTGGTATACACTACAGGTGTAAACTGTTGCACTTTGGGATACAGTTTCTGGAAAATTAGTCTTTGGGTAATCTTGTGTATTTTCACATGATCTTTGTGACACTCGGGGTAAGGAAAATACCTGAATGAGGAAGAACCAGGGGCACAAATTAGGCAGGTAGAGGAAGAAGATTCCAGAAGATTAAAAACGGGAAGACAAAGCTCTGGGGTGAATCTCTTTGTTATCCATAAGCAYAGGTAACAGCCATTGCAGTTAAATCATAGGATTTTTAAGCACCAACCTGAAAATCATAAGATTCCTAATACAAATAAAATCAAAGTTTGAGAAATACAGTATCATATAGTATAATTTTAAGTATTATATTATTCCACAATAACTTAATATTATACCTATCAACATATTGCCTACAGCTTCAAAGCAAACGATTTACTTTTTTTTTTCTTTATTAGGTTCTGGTGGCAGGAGGAGAATACTGACCTGTGATGGAAGTCAAAACATCATTTAGCAGAGCCAGGAGGATTCCTGAWACTGTATCTACATTAATTAATGAAGAATTTGTTTTAGTTCATCAGAAATCTGAGGACACCTCTGGAAAAGATGAAAAACCACAGCGAAAGGTTTGCCATGACTTCTATTTTTAAATATGTAGCAAGRTTTGTATTGATGRAGAGTGCATACTTAYGAGGAGAGTCTTAGACTGTAATTTTTGTCCTTGCTTMTTGCCAATGAAATTAACRGCTCAGATTAAAYAAAACTGTTCAAAAGTGKCAGTCCAGGTTTTGTTTTAATARCTTCTTTGGGGGTTAGTTTTGTTACATTTTGTGGATCTRTTAATAAGTAAAGGACTTCACAAASAATGAGCTTTGGTTTAAAGCTTAATATTCTTCATTGAGGGGTCAGATACTCTGTTGCTWTCTTAAAAGCCTGTAATTGGACTTGTAGGAATGGATTGCAGAGGGTTTTGGGCTTGAGTTTCTATTTAATTTTCCTGGTTAGTGCTRCTTTAGGCATGAGTAAGACCTTTTCTAAAAGCTTTCTACCTCTAAATAGCAGAATATTTTAGCACTTGGATGACAGCTGATTGGTTAAATACAAATTTCTCCACCTGAGCTGTAGTAGCTGATGTACTGGTTTTGGTCTGCTTGCAACAATAGGAATTTGTTCCCYCTGAAATGACAGTAAGTACCTAGTTTGTCTTTACAGTACTCTTWGCCAGTTATTTACAGCTGATAATTTCTCCCTGTATTAGACATTATCTGCTTCTCTAGTCTGGAAATGGGCTGGTGAATTGGAGGTAGAATCTGTGATGCAGCTTTGGTGTTCTGTTGTCTGAAAAGCTGGTACTTGGGAAAGATGGTTTTTCTTTCTAGGGAGTGTGTAACTTAGACTTTTTTTTTCATTTCCTTAGGCTTGCGCCCCACTTATGTATGGGGAAATTGGTGAAGCATCTGAAATGGACTGGATATGACTAAGAAAAAAAATTCGTTAAGACTAATCTATAGCAAAGTCTGTTGATCTTTAGTCTGAATGGTGACTCTAAATACACAAACTTACTATTCTAAGATAAGCCTGTAGTTTTTTGATGGATGGTTTATGGATCAGCATTTTAAGTAAGGGGATGTGACACTGGATTATATTTGATTCAATT
Source organism: Malurus melanocephalus (assembly GCF_030028575.1). NCBI lineage: Eukaryota > Metazoa > Chordata > Aves > Passeriformes > Maluridae > Malurus > Malurus melanocephalus. The sequence goes on along the minus strand of NW_026623739.1, from coordinate 102,886 downwards.
TTGTTGATTCTTGGTGTGTTGTCTCATTCAGCAAAGTTTCTTGACTTTTGCAATGAGTAAGACTATATGTTTAAAAAATAATAGTGAAAGTGAAACTACAAGTCCCTTCAAAAAATATAATYTCCTTCTGCTTACAGGTATTTTCAAATGGAGATGAGGAGTTGGAAAAGGCAATGGAAGAGATACTGCGGGATTCTGAGAAAGACCAGAATGTCACTGCACTCCAAGAAGGTTTTAGTCATGGCAGTGGCAAGGCAGATGTGGAAGGGTCAGCAGGACAAACAAACCAACCATCTTTGCAGCTTGTTTTAGACCCWTCTACTACAGGTATTGCCTGAGTGCTTTCCCTCTTAATCACACAYGGTAGTTTTTTTCTTTATGCAGTTTCAAGTTAACCTTAAAATGAATATAAATCTTTCCAGACCTTCATTCTAAACTCTATGTTAGAGAATACCCTGGTACCTCCTCTTATTATCAATTGAAGACTACAGATAGGAATAGATTATGATCAGATTGATACCCTGACCTGCTCTGCTTTGGTCATGATAATGTTCATTTKGTCTTCAGCCCAGGATGAGTTGGGACTAAGGATTGTGTGAATTGCTGGGTGGATCTGATAGTTGAGGTGGATCTCCTGCTGCTGGAGCTCAAGATCTTTCAGGGCAGTGTTTGTTGATGGTGCTACCTGCAAATGAAATACACCCTGACCAAATTGATTAAACTGTCCATCTCTGATTCTGTCACCAGCTAGCAGTAAGGCTAGCCTTGGGTTTGATATTTGTTAGAAATGACTATGGTACTTTCCTGGTGTTTGAAGTTTTCATGAGAAGTGGAGGACTGAAATCTTCTAATGTAAACTATATTGCATATATTTTATGTAAAATATATTTTAGCTTTTATATATATATATAAAAATACATGTATTTCTTTACATATATCAGGAATACAAGGCTGTGGTCATCTCTGTGTGCCTTGAACTACAATTCTTTTTTCCTCAATAGCATGCAGAGCGCTTCTGTGGTATTCTGTTAGCTAATTCCTAACACGACACATCGATTGGAAATAAAAGGARCATGTTCTTGTTGTAGAACAAGATAGACAGTTTATGTGAAATGGAAATACCTATATCTTAATTGCATGTATGCTGTATTTCTGAGAAACTTACCTTGCTGACTTCCTGATTGACATTCTTCAAACAGAACACAATCCTTAGCATGAATGAAAAGAGAAACTGTAGATATGTTTCTCTTGCCCCGCTCCATCTCCAACAGGAATGATCAGTTTTGCAGCCTTCATGATTCTAAGTGTTATGGCACTGTTRGCTTTAGTAATAAGAAATAGAAATAACAGGGCACACAGGGGTGTTGGGACTAGGTAGGTGGTCTTCAAGGTCCATTCCAACCTCTTAATGTTCTATGATTTTGTGACTGCTTAGAAAGATTTAGAATATTTGTGCTGTATTCCAGTGATGCTAAAGAGAATCAAAAGGCAGTTTGTCTCCATGCCACACTTGGAAACATGAATTAGATTAGAACAGACTTCACAGTAATATTAAGCTGCTAAATGGATTTCTTGTTCCTGGAGCTGAACTCTCTACTCTCATGTCCTTTTCTGGAAAATGTAGGAGATTTTGCTGTGGAACTCCTTGGAAAAAAGGGTGTGTAAAATAAAATCAAATGGCTAAAGATGTGGTTTTTTTATTTTCAGAAATCTCTGCACCAAGACAATCTTCTCCCAGTGAACCCCTGGAAGAGGACAGCGTGTTGTTTAACAAACTGACTTACTTAGGTTGCACAAAGGTGTCAGCCCCACGGAATGAACCAGAAGCTCTACATGCCATGGCAAACATGAAATCCTCAAGTCAAGCCCCTTTAGCTGTGACGCTCTACGTTCCAAACATTCCAGAAGGCTCTGTACGGTAACACACATGTTTGTTGCTTAAGCAGACACATTAGAAGTGATTTCTGATTTTGTTATTTGCACAGGGAAGTAGAATTGCTGGATTTGTGCCTGAGGTTCTTGTTAAAGACAGTTTATTTTGAGAAACTGCTCTGAAGAGACAAAACATGTGCTCMAATTTACAATGCAGTGCATGGCTGGTGGTACCAGCTGCCACACAGTTTAGCAAAAGGAACTCTTGCTAYCTGAGTATCTATTTAAATATGATAATAAGAGATACTGGAAAAGTGAGAGCTGATAATACCTGTGTTCTCCTGACCTCTCTAGTCTGTCAACACTTCCAGGGTACGAGTGTTGCAGGAGTCCTTCTGGCCTTAGGTTTGCTGCAGGTGTCAGTTTAGACTCGCCCATACATGCTGCAGAGTTGAGATGCCAGTCTCTGCTTCCAGCCATTGCTGTGCAGAAGCCAGCTCTGACCTGTATCTGCCTCATGATGCAGATGCTGACCGTTTCTAGATACTAGAAAAGATTTACTTTCCCCACATGAAAAAGGTCTTTTAATTAGTGGTGAGGATCCAGGGTTCTTAGTAAGAGTGCACTAAACATGCACCTGTAGTGTTCTTGCATCCAGAAGTGGGGAGCATGTCAATATTCAAGGTGTTTATTTTTAAGCTCTGGTGTCAAGGTATTTGAAGGATATGATTAGATTTCCTTCCTTGCTCATGTTGTGCTTTTGTGTTGACTATCGTCTTGTGGAGGAAGAGAAGGACCTTCGAGAATCTTTATTATTTTCTTCCATTTTGTTCTTTGAACCCAATTCAAGTTTCATTTGACATTAGAAAATATTTCATTTGAATTAGGAAATTGCACTCTGTACTTTTACAATGGCAGCTGTTGCCCAGACACAAGATGCAAGCACTTCTGTGCCTATTCTTGCACTCACTGTGGCCATTCAGAGGGTTGTTTAGCAAGTGAAGCAACAGGTTCTGGTGATTTTTAATTTCAGATATCAGTGAGTAAAGGACTTCCTAACAATCTTCAGAGAACTGGAAAGGTGAATTCATTTGTGACATAGTACCTTCAATCAAGGCTCAGTTCTGTTGAGTTTTCGTAACTATTTCTTAAAAAGATATTTAAATTTCTTTATAACATTGCATTTTCTTTGATTTTGTATAGAAATAGCATTTTTATGGTTTCTGTGGTTTCTACATTTCTTCTTTCATGTTTTTCAGAGCAATGGTCATTATTACTGTATGATATAGAGGTACTGTGTTTGTCTATATTACGGCATATAAAGGAAATAAAGTCAGTGTTACAACCAGAAACATTTATGTGTTAAATTTGTAAAGCATAGCATTTCTGTTCCTGCTGCCCATCTTATCTACTTGAAATTAGTAGTAATTAGAGTTTAGATGCTTGATTATCTAATTGCAGAAAAGCCTTTCAGGTAGRCCTGTCTGTTTACTGACCTGTTCCTTTGATCTTCCTTGTTCCTTTTCTTGCCAGAATAATAGATCAGTTGAGCAATGTGGAGATAGCCTCGTTTCCCATCTATAAGGTGTTGTTTTGTGTGCGTGGGCAAAATGGGACTTCAGAGAGTGACTGCTTTGCATTTACTGAAAGTAGCTGTGGAACAGAAGAGTTCCAGATCCATGTTTTCTCCTGTGAGATTAAAGAGGCTGTAAGTATTCTGTGTTGTGCAGTGACTGAGGAAAAGGAAATAAGCCATATTTGAAGTCATTCCCAATGAGGAAATGGGATATAGTGCCTTGAAAAATATGTTAGCACATAATAATGAGTTTTGCAGAATGTGCAGCTGGTCATAATGAATATTATTATAATTTATAGTTTTTGCATTTAGTATTTCAACTAGTGGATTTGCATTTAGTATTTCAGCTAAAGTCCAAAGTGCACTGTAATGGGAAGATCCGGAAAGCCTCACTTTTGGGGCTTTTGCAAGCCTCATTTGAGTATGTTTCACACTAAAGTTGCCCTGTTTACCTTTCGAATTACAAAGAACCATGTTACGGTACTCTCCCCTAGATATTTTAGGTAGAACTATGTGGCAGTTTGGGAGAAAAGGACTTTCTAGGGTGGAAAAGTAGAGGTTGAAGAAGAAAWCTCCTTGGGCTTTGACATTTGCTAGAGCAAGCTGTATATTGTATTATTAAATATACAAGCTGAAAGGTACGTTATCCAGCTCTTCTAATGAGCTGCATTCCTAATCTCTAATCAAATTTATATCAACTCACTGAGCATGACAGGAGCAGGGAATGTGACAGGAATGGAAATAGGAGATCTTGTTGCTGAAATGGCTTGATTATTGAACACGTCATTGAGTGCTTTGTGTTACATGATGCATGATTTGTATTCAGTATAAGAGGCAAAGAACAGTGGTTTTATGACCTTCAAAAACATCATAATACCTCATTAAAAAGACCTTTATTTTTTATCAAAATACTGCTTTGCTTTTCTGCAGGTCAGCCGCATTTTRTATAGTTTCTCCACAGCATTCAAGCGTTCTTCCAAACAAGCATCTGATCATGTGAAGGACTTTGTTCTTCCCACTCCAGAYAGTGATGTGTACACTTTCAGTGTTTCCTTAGAAGTCAAAGAAGACGATGGAAAAGGAAATTTTAGGTAATCAGAACGGAAAGGGGAAAGCAGAAATCTCTTTGGAAAAAGCACACAGCTACTTCCAAATGCACTGCTTCTGTGTTGCAACAAAATTTATTTGACCTCTTTTCATAAACCAACATGCTATATATAGGAAGCTGCTGTTTCGATATAATTTTCTTCTCTGTATTTTTTCTGTAGAATTATTAAAATTCAGGATACCTTTTTTCAAGCTACTTTCTTTTCACYACATCGTTTCTTTTAAGAATGCTCAGTGTAGGCCTGTGTAAATGGAAAAGATAGTAAGAAGTCTGGTTGAGTCTAACCAAGTTTCTTGAGTAAATTCAGTCTAGTGGTCTCCTTTTAGGAATTTTTTATCAAAAAGCTAATGAATTTTGGATTTATTGAAAATTCAGAAAATGTAAAATCTCTTCTGTATTTAACAGTTCATGTTCTATACCTGCTAAAGGATGTTTCTATTCTTTCAGCCCTGTGCCAAAGGATAGAGATAAATTGTATTTCAAGCTTAAACAGGGAATTGAGAAGAAAGTGGTGATCACAGTTCAGCAGCTCTCRAACAAAGAACTGGCCATTGAAAGGTAAAATTCTTACAAAAATTATGGTTAGATTTTTGAAAGAATGATATTTAATGTAGTTTTCTCTGACTCTGCAAGCTATGTGACAAGAAGAAATGTACCAATAACACAAAGTGTGATTGCACAATAGTATTAATGTCACCAGATGGCAGTCTTATCAAAAGAGTAATAAATGGAGACTTCTGTTCTACTGAAAAGGAAATTTAAGGTACCAGGAGCATCAAAATAACCTRCCCCCCAACCCTTCCAAAACCTGGTTGATCTCTTGACTTACTTCCAAGCTTTTACTTTTGAATGGAAACAAAAATTTTAGGCAAAGAATATACAGTAGAATTTTTTGTTAGTGTTTTTGTGTTGTAAAATTATGGCTTGGCTACTCATTGACTTTAAAATAAATCTATTTTCAGTGTAATTTTATTTTAAATAATTTTACCCTCAGGATTCAGTTATTGCAGTATTTCTGATTAGTATTTTATTATTATTTTTCTCCCCAAAGTAAAACTGCAATTCTTAGAAATTAGCTTTTATTTTTATGGTCTTTAAAATATTCCATTGGGATGTTATTTTATCACCACAAGCTTTAGTGTGAAAAATTTGTTTAATTGGAATGGCATACACAGGCTCGTAAGTAGTTTTATGTACTYATATAATATTAAAATTCAAAACTGGTGAAAGATGAGTGCAGGTTACATCAGACTGAACTTCAGAGCAATTTAATGTGTCTTCAAAGGTATTTTGAAGTGGAAATTACAATGCAAAAACATATTTCTAAAGATATTTGGYCTCTGGTCTAAAGATTTCAAACATCTTTTCTCACAGTTTCAGAAGATCAAACTTGTTGCTGCTCAGAGAAATTGCCCCCTCCTGGTGTTCAGGCAGAACCTAGGGTTGGATCAGGGTGATGGAGGAAGTTACTCTCATGAAACTTTTGCCCTTTCTGCTCTTGTGCCCTGTTTGACCTGYGTTTTGCCAGGTTTTATTTGGATCAAAGCAGCTAAATGAATGGTGTTCATTCCTGAGTCATATGTACACTATGTAGGTTCAGTCCCCAAAGGGGGATGTCAAGTCTCAGTTGTTTATAGGATTCAGGAGGAAAATTCTGGGTAATGATCAAGGGCTTTAAGGAAGTTTTTCTGAAGAGTGAAATAGCCTTTCATTCTGAGAGATGGAAGGATTGACTCTCTTCTCAATACAGTGGTGTTTAGATGGAGTTTGCTGCTAGTCATACATGAGAGTTAATCTTGAATTATATATGTATACTTTCATATGAAATCTAGGCTGGTATCCTTTGAACCAAATACAGAATGTTGATTGGTTTCTCATTAGTAGTGGAAACACTTAAAGATCAAAGAATATCGGAATTGTTTGGGTTGGAAGGGACCTTAAAGTTCAAACAAGGTCAGGATCCTCACTTGCAGAGAAGATGGATTTGATAGAAACAGCTGTCAGCACATTGAGCCTCCAGCGTGAGGAGGCTCAACTACACACGCAGGATTCAAAATGACATGGACTGTAGGTCCCCATAACAGGGCAGGAACACCTTCCACTAGACCAGGTTGCTCCAAGCCCTGTTCAACCTGGCCTTGAAGACTTCAGGGATGGAGTAAACACAGCTGCTCTGGATAACCTGTGGCAGGGCTGCACCACCCTCACAGGGATAGATTTATTCCTAATATCTGATCTAATYTTGCCCTCTRACAGTGTGAAGCCATTCACCCTTGTCCTGTTACTRTGTTAACTTAATACTGTCAGCCTTATCCATAGGTAGCATTTGTRTTTTTATAAATGGAAATATATGTGAAAAACAATTTCAGTTATTTTTTTTTTTGCTGGTCTTGAGAGTAGTGGAGTACGTGTAGGTGCTCAGAGCTGCTTGGTAGCCAGCTGTAACTGCAAAAACTCAGCAATTCTGAAGTGGAACCAAGGCCCACAGTCCATGTAGGTCATTTTGAATCCTGCGTGTGTAGTTGAGCCTCCTCACGCTGGAGGCTCAATGTGCTGACAGCTGTTTCTATAAAATCCATCTTCTCTGCAAGTGAGGATCCTGACCTTGTTTGAACTCATTTTCCTCTTTGAAATTAGAGGGAAGAGAAGCCCTGACCCCTCTTGCAGAAGGATGCTWCTAGGCATCATAAGTCTCTGTTTCTGTGAGAGACAGGGACTACTTGTTCCTGATTCCCATTCTTCTGGAAAAAAACTTCCCAAAAATTTTGGCTGTCATGCATTGGAACTGTGTATATCTGAGTGATGCACCACAGCAGTAGGATGTGGGAGCTGTTGTCTTTGAAAGCCACAGATGTAAGACCTGCCTCTGGATCTTGGCCTAACATTTCCCTATAGCASCTGTACCAGAAGCTGGATGACCCCCCTGCTATTATCAATTACAACTCTCTCAGTGCTATTTCTGTCCCAGGAGCAAGAAGTATTAAATCTAATGTTAGGTTCTGCCTGGTTTAATTATCTCTTAGAGAATCTGGTTTGTGTGGCTAAATCCAAGTCCTGTATCTGAGCTGCCTTGGATAATTTACATGGTACTGCATTATGGATATAGATAAATCAAAACTATTATCACTGGTTTATTTACCACTTAGGTTTTTATGATTCTAGTATTGGAAGATTATGGACAATGGAAAATACAATTGTGGATGTAAGTTACTGTTAAGTGTAATGAGGTGGAAAATGCAAACCATATACTCTAATGTAATAGGGAAAGCTAGGTGGCATAGTAATTGTATATCTTGAGACTTTTACAGTTAGTGTTGTTAAAATTTTAGTTGCTGGTGTTCATATATCCAATCAATATTATATCCAGCATAATAGTTCTGAGAGTCAGTGAGAAAAAGTGCTTTGATTATCAGAGAACCAAACAGAAGAAAAATCTTGAAACAAAACCCTCTGAATTACAACCACAATTTTCCATAATATTTCAAATTGCAATTACTTTCAGGGGTTTTTTTTTTCTTTTTTTCATTTGAGATCTAAGGTTTTATAAAATCTGTGCAAGACAGCTTGCTGTTCGTTCCAAATACATAATTCTCTTTGGTGTTTTTATTCATAATGGAGTGCACATAAATTTTTTTCATAATGTTCAAAGGAGAGAAAGATATAGATGATTTGCAGAAACTTCAGACCTGAATTTGTGCCTTCATTAGTCAGGAAGTTTGAAAATCTAAATGTTTGAAGAAGTCTTCAAAGTTTTGGTTTTTTTTGCTCTTAAAAATATCAAGAGCATTTTCTTGTAAAATGATTGGACTGGAATTCTGGAATTTGTATAGCACACAAATTCAGATTTAAAAAAATGAGGAATGAAGTCTCAAAATTGAGCCAACTCTTGTTTGTGTGGGTTTTTTTTAAGGGCTTATGATGTTATGTGATTTTTTGCATGCAGTGCTATTATAAATCATAGAATGAATAAATTTGTATTTTTTCCTATGATTGCATGGGAACAATTTTTAAAGTTAACTGGAGAGAGAGAATTTCTTCATACCACTCTCCATCACTGATGTAGAGGAATTGTTGGTATCTTTTAACTCAGTATTATAAATTAGGAATAATTGAGTTTTCACAGGTCAGATGCTAATTTCTGCCATCTTCATTCTGGAAAATAATTCCATTGTCTTTTCTGTGRCATGTGTTGTGTTGTTTACTGAGTGTTGCCATAACAATAACAAAAAACTTGCCTGAARGATACTCTTAAAATTAGAAGCAGTAGGTGGCTGTCAGTTGTGTTTAAGCAAAGACTTATGCATTTTGAAAAACTAATGTATGTCTTTTCTTTCCTTTTATTTTGTTTTAAATAAACTTTGCAGGTGCTTTGGGATGTTGCTAAGCCCTGGAMGAAATGTGAAGAACTGTGACATGCATTTACTAGACATGGTAACACTTAGCTCTCATAACCTGTTAAATAAGATAAGGTGATTTGAAAAAAATAACAAATCCCAGCAAAACAAGCTTCTAATATCTTTTGCTTTGTTTGGGTTGTTTTTTTTGTTTCTTAAATCCTGGGATTTGATGTCTACAACAATAAGATGGACAAAACGTTTAAATTAATGTCAAAACCTGTGGTATCTGGGTTTTGTTTTCAATTAGTGAAGCCGAGATAAGATTGTAACAGATAACTGAGTTTTCTGTATTGTGTCAAGCATGTTCGCTAAAAATTTAGAGCAAATATGGCTTTATATTTGGGTGCCAGGAAGTGTTYCTGTTTTTCCAAGGAGCTGAAAACTTTGCCTTTATTGCCTTAATTTGATTTTAAATTCTTGTCCAGAGTTTAAAGAATTCACTTTTTTTTACAATATTGTAAAAATTGTTTCTGAGGGGACTGCAAAACAATGTCATCCTTTCTGTGATAATACCAATTTACTTTCTCTCTGTGGATAATACAGCCATTTTCAAGTTATGACGTGCTAGAGTTAAACCCATCAGACCTTTTGTGTCTCTACAGTTGTCCCAGTTTTGTCCAGTTCACTGCTGTACTCATGCTGCTGATTCTAGCTATCAGTATTTACTTCTCTTGTCAGACCCATTTATTTGCCTGATTGCATCTACTAGGTCATTTTTCCTGGTTTTATTTCCTGAAATCTGCTCAGATTTTCCCTTTTTATTATTTGTTTATGAAACTGAATAAATTATATTGAATTTTGGAGTGTTGTTGTTTCTATAAATCTATATAACACCTTTTTATTAYTTTTGAATTCTGGTCTTTACTCCACCTTGAATTATATTTACATTTACACTCCAAGTATATTTAACTGCTGGATGTAATGAATTGTTAGTTTGTTTCTTGACTGTAGTATAGAAGTAGACATTTGTGATTGACTTTCAACRTCCTTTCTCCATATTTAAATCTGGAATACTGAGTTACTTTTATTTCTCTACCACAAACTGGATTGCAGAGAGGGAACATCAGTCTCCTTTCATCTATGAAAGAGGCTTCTGAACAGGCTTGTTAGATCTGTAGGTACTGTTTCAGAAAAGTTCAGRAAGCATTTACTTGCCTCATACTAGTAATAGTTCATTCCATTAATTCATTTTCTTTACTGTAACATTCCTAGAACTATTTCTCAYCCCAATGGTCCATCTCTTTGATCTCAAACCACAATTGTAATAGAATCTTCTATGTTTCTTTTTAGGAATCTATGGGAAAAAGTTCTGATGGGAAAGCTTATGTCATTACTGGAATGTGGAATCCTAATGCACCCATGTTTCTAGTACTTAATGAGGAAACTCCTAAAGGTAGTGGAGTCTAATTTGTGTATTTGTTTTACCCAACATGGGTTTGGTGTATGTACTTTCTCTTGGCAATCACAGTGCGTGTCTAAGGACATGAACTGTTACGTTCCAAGAGTTCATTGCTAGGAATTTTTCTGTATAAACAGGTACAACACAGAGTTGTGAATAATTTTTCATAGAACAYTGTGTTGCTGATTTGGAGATGTTAAATTCGTGTTTGGGGCTGATGTGCCTTTCTCTGGTTATCAGGACTTTTTGGTTCTAAGCATTTGCAAGTTGTTTTCTGCCTGCTGTACTCAGCAAAACAGTATTGGCAGGCATTGGRGTTCTCCTCCTTTTAGTTGTGAATTGCATTTCATCCCCTACATCTTGGGGCAGCTGGCAATGATGCATTCAAGTGCTGATTTATAGCATAGTTTGTATAGTTCTTATTGCTGGAACTTTTATTCTCCAATGGGATTTAAGAACTTTGAATGTAAATCTGGAGTTTGTTTTCTGTCCCAAAGCAGAGCTCACATCAGTTGCTTAAAGGCATATCCAAACCTACAGCCAATGTCACCCTTCCTGCTGGTGGATTTTCAAACCACATTGCTTCTAGTAGCATGTAACAGAGCTCTGAACATTTCACCGTGTGACTTATTCTATGCCTGCTCCTTTTGTTAGAGGGAATTGTTTATCTTAATGGTGTTTTCTTTGCATGATGTCTTGCCCCTGTCTTTAAAACAAGGACACAATGTCTTAGTTTTTAAAGTTGTCAATTTAATTTRAAGTGCCTTGGTACACTGGTTAATGCACACTCTCATTCTGTGCAACAGGCATGTAGGGTGTAGAACTCAGGCAATTAAAACAAGTGCAATAGAATSATTAATTTCAAATTGAAAGGGTTTTCGACTTGAACAGCAGTTTACAAATTTAAACTTTGACTAATTTTTGTCATCTTTGTGTTTCAGATAAGCGTGTATTCATGACTGTGGCTGTGGACATGGTTGTTACTGAAGTAGTAGAGCCAGTTCGGTTTTTGCTTGAGACTGTTGTGCGTGTGTATCCTGCCAATGAACGCTTCTGGTACTTCAGCAGGAAAACCTTCACAGAAACTTTTTATATGAAGCTAAAACTGGTAATGCCTTTTTTTTTTATTTTTAGAACATTTTGTCTCATCTGTCCTAATTTGGCCTTTATAAAAATCAGTATGGCACCTGCTCCTCAGCAGTTTGCGTTTTTTAACTATTTATTTCAGGGCTGCTCTAGTACCTAAGGATTAAATAGCATGTATATAGGTTCTGTGCCTTTGTGTCRTGGYTTAACCCCAGCTGGCAAGTAAGGCCCACACMGCCWCTTGCTCACTCCTCCACCCACAGTGGGATGGAGGAGAGAATCAGTMGTGTAGAAGTGAGAAAACTTCTGAGTTGAGATGAAGACAGTTCAGTAGGGAAAGCAAAAGCTGTGTGCTCMAGCAAAACAAACTAGGGAATTCATTCACCACTTCCCATGRGCTRGCAGGTGCTCWGCCATASCCTGGAAATCAGTGRCTTGGGAAGACAGAGGCCATCCTTCCAAACATCTCCCCTTCTTCCTTTTTTCCCCGTGCTTTACATGCCAAGCATGGTGCCAYATGGTCCAGAACATCTCTTGGGTCAGTTGTGGTCAGCTGTCTTGGCTGTGTCCCCTCSCAGYTTTCTGTGCMCCTCRAGCCCTTTTGCTGGTGAGGTGGGATGAGGGGCAGCAAAAGTCCTGACTGTGTGTAAGTAACTGCTCAGCAGAGGCTRAAACACACCTGTGTTATCAACACTRTTTCCAGTAGAAAGCCAAAGCCCWGCTTCATACTAGTGATTGTAAAGAAAAGTAGCTCTATCCCAGCCAAACACAGCACACTTTGTAAACTGAACTGTGATGAGTTGTAAGTCATTGGGCTTTGTGGGCTTAAACAGTTTTGTACCTTCCTATTGAATTCTCCTTGATTCTCTACAATCTGACTTCTAAAGCAGGACATCTAAAGCAAGTCCATTTGACTGGTAGAACTAGGAAATGACTTTTCAATTGTTCATTTTAAAATCAAAGGGCTAGTGACATTCACAATAAGAAGGAAGTGGCTGTAAGAATATAAGCCATTAAAGGCAAAGGCACCTAATGCAGAGATTTAAGACAGTGAGGTTGTTAACAATAGTAGCTCAAGACCCTTCTCTTTTTGGCATTGGCTGAGGTATATACACGAGATATGGCTGTCCAGGGTCGGTGTAGAATGAYGTGCAGCTGCMTTGTCCTGCAGCCACTSTTGACCTGCTTTCTRCAAAGACTTRTGTTTTGGTGTTAGCTCAAAAAGTGAAGAGCAGAGGCCAGTTGTACTGTGTGCATCGGAAAAGTTGTGCATCATCTTTGACTAAAGGAGCCAAAGAGCAGTGATTTTATTTTACTGAGCCTAATGGGAGTATTTGGGTCATCATCTTTCTATGGGGCACAGTAATAGGTCTGAAAATACCAAACTGTTGATATTACCTGGGAAATGTGCTGCTGTGTTTAACACTTAAGGAGTAAAAAAATCTCATGCAATGTTGTTTCTGTATTTCTTCTAGAGATTAGCAWAGCAACTTAGAATTTAAGAAAATCRRAGAAACCCTACTGTTACATGCAAATAAGGATATCTGCATTTTGACATTAAAGAAAATGCATTTGATGATATTATGCTCTCAGCTGTTTGATGCTTATCTCTAATCAGTTCAGTTTGCCTTTTTAATCACTTACAGCTGTACCCTTTTTAATTAAGTAATATGAATGCTTTCTTTTTCTCACCCCTTATAACGTGTCAAACATACACATCTCTCTTCCTTGAAGAAACACATTCATTTCTTCCTGCTGCGAAATTCAGAGTCTGTTCTGCAGATCTTTACGAAAGGGATATTTTTAGTCCTAGTAATCTTTCTACAAGATGAGGTCTTGATTGTGGTTGCCAGGATCTCTTTGGGAGACTTGTATCAAGTCTTTATTTCATCAGTTCTCAGTTGGACAGTTTGYATTGCAGTAGTTATTCCTGCCAATACCTTTGAAACATCCTGTACCTCAAGGCACTGTTACTCCTTGGGAAATAACTCCGCAGATGGCATTGCGATCAACCATTTGTGAACTTCTTGGAAAAGCACTTGAGCATTAAGCAGATTATAGAAAAAATCAGAACCCTTCTGAGAAAGGATTCAGACAGATTTAATAGTCTGAACTGAGGTGGSTAAGGTGCAATCAGGTATGAAAARCACAGGTTAATACGTAATTTAGGATTGTTCTTTCTAGCTATCTCACTGTATTGCTCACGCACATTTGCACTGTTAAAACATAGTTCTTGTAATGGTGGGTTCATGCTTCAGAGAAAACCAATAATCCAGTCTTTTACATTTTATACAGACGAGTCTTGCAATTAACCAGAACATATACAAGAAGCTGAAGACTTGTAATTGTTTTAACATACAGCAAAACCCACATTACTTCATGCCTTACTCTCTCAAAAATAAAAGCTATAGGTAGCTATGGTTAATGATATTAGCGGCACCRATATTTGATTAATTTAACCAAGTACTTTGTAATTACTCAATAAATAATGGTGTTATGTGAGAATAAAACAGGGATAATGGCTCTAATATTATTCTGCTAAATGTTACAAAATGYAGGGTGTATATGCCTACACTCCAAAATTCATTATACTGACTTATTGAGAAAATCAGTCAGCAAAACTGGCTGATAAATGGAGCCTTTACTTTAAGGAAAGCAGGTCTGAATGATTAATCTAAAATAAATGAGAAAAGTTTTTTCAGTATAAAATTATTCATTCTGTGTCAGTCCAAACAATACCTGTTTAAGCCGCTCATCTGCATAATTTCACCAGCTGGTTGAAATTGCAAATGTTGGTCAGTAGTTTTTGTATATCTCCAATGTGGATATTGTGGAGTCTTTCAACTTCATAATAACTTTGTTTTTCAAAAAAATTGAGGGTACYCTAACTGAAATTGTGTTCTTTTTCATGGCTAATTTGATGTTTTTAGTATGTTCTAAAAATTACTTTATTTTAATTCATTAGGCAAGATGCACAAAGTACAAAATASTACAGCATTTTGGGGTGTTTCATTTAATATCATCATTAGTTTGCAGTTATATACAATTCTCTAAAAATATAGTAATCACTGCAAGTCACTGAAAAATAACTGTTCATAACTGTAACTCAGAGGAAAAACTAATACTCCTTTTAYTTTAAAACTTGCAACTTTGCAACTGCTTAAACTATAGTTAATTGACTTCTTTTTCATATAAAAGCCATAAAATATTGAAGGATTTGGCTTCACAGGGACCTTCAAGATTATGTAGTTCCAACAGCCCTGCCATGGGATTCCATTACATTTCCCCATTTGAAGGAGTGTATTTCAAATTATACTTCATGGAAGATAAATTTTCCTGTTTTTTTAATGAGAAAAGCACTAAAAAGAGCTTTTCACAATTTACACATTTTCAAAAGCATGAGGTTTTGTTTCTTCTTTAGTCCTGTCTTTGCCTACAAAAGAACTATTACCATTGTTTTTTTATTCCCCCTCAGGCATTCAGTTCCTCTTTCAGTKACTCCACTATTTTCCCTCATTGTTCTCTACTCTTTTCTTTAGCTGAGATTTTTCTTTAACTTCATYTCATTATAGCTGTTTAAATTGGAAAGTTTTTTTATCATTGTTCTGGACACTACTGAAAATGGTTGTTAAGAGGCAGCTTTGGAAATAATGCAGTTTTATGTGTATTTTCTACCTGTAAAACTGAGAGAAACCAGAACTGTCAGTGCCATCTACTTGTGCCAAGGCAAAGAAATCTGAGGAGTTGTGTCCAGACAATGGTTTAGCCTTTGATAGCCTTATTTTTCTACAGTGGAAACCTAATACATACCCATATTTTGGTTTAGTCTGAAGGAAAAAGCCACACAAGTGCTGGAGATGCAATTTATGAAGTTGTCAGTCTGCAAAGAGAATCTGCCAGAGAGGAAGAATTACTCACCCCAACAAGTGGAGGAGGGCCTATGTCATCCCAGGAGGATGAGGCAGAAGAAGGTAAGGGTAAATGAGCATTTACAGTTTCCATAGATAGTACTGTTATATTTCTGCTGTTAATCTACTCATTTAATTCTTAATACAACTGTTTTGRACAAAAAGATCACCAGTACTTTTCTATTAGCAATAGGGGTATTTTTAGCAAGCTGTTATTTGTTTGCTGCCTTTCAACAGCAGCAGCAGACAATGCGTGTTCATCTTTCTGTGTGCTTCAAAATGCGTTACTGAGGCAGCTGTGCTCTGTCATCAAGTTAGAAAATGTTTTTCAAAGGTATTTTCTTCTGATCAGAAGACATTTGCCTTGGACGTGCTGCTAAAGAGGACAGCATGAAATTAGGTTTTGAAATAGCAGGTTTTAAATGCCTGTTTGTAAATAAAAACAAAAAAATATCCCAAACAGACTCACATGGGGACTGGGGACTTTCCTCATCCTTTAATTGTCCACTGAACATGGGATTTGTTTTCCCTCACTTTTATTTAGAGCTTATTAAAATACCTCCTGGTTCAGTTGGGGAAGTGTTGCAGTTCATGGACCCAGTGTATTTGCCTGCACCTTGCAAAGCTTACAGTATATTTCTCAGTATATTTCCCACTGCTGGTTTGGTTTTTTTTCCCTTGGGAGCAGGGGGGTGGTATGTTTTGTTTTGTTTTGTCTTTTTGAAGGCCGTTGGCCTACTGTTATCTCTTTGTACTCTGAAGGCTAGCCCAGAGCATTCAGATCTACAATAAAAACTATTTCTAYGTGCCATTTTTCATCTGGATGTCTGACCTACCAGAAATTGTGAGTTTTACCAAGTTATTCAGATTTCTGGCGCTGTTCTCACTACCATAAAATGGATCCCTCACTACYGTGGAAAAATTCTTCCTTGATTCTTACAGAAATGTGTTGGATATTAGCTTATGCAATTTGAGTCAGAACCCTGAGATTAACAGGCTGGAACAGGCAAGTGTAGTKAGTCTCTTCTAGTTACAAACCAAAACCCCCACATATCCCAGGTGACACCAAGCTTGCAAAACCCACAGTCAGGTGTTCTTTGAACTTTCATCTGATTCCTAAAAGGAAGGAGAATGGGCATGAACTAGAAATGTCATTCCCCTCTTTGTATCAAGTACTTCTGAATAATAAAAATACTATTTTCTCCTTAGGGATTCTTCTATTTCACTGSTGTTTGGGATTGCTTTGYGGTTCATAGCAAGAACTGGTTCAGWKTTGGTCTTTGGAACTCGTGGATCAGTGTAGTATAATTCAGCTGTTGGTGTTCTTTTTCTTGCTGGATGTGAATTGTAGAACCAAAATTAWTTCTGGGACTTGTTTGATAGAGTTTAAATAATTGAATAGGTTTTTTTTTTTTACAATATTGCCATTACTCGGAAGCATAAAACTGTTCCAGAATGTGGTGAATGCAGCACAATTAGGAATAACATGGATACTGTTGTCTTGCTGCTACTATGGAATGGCTTTATCTTATCACAGAGAAAAAGTGTTCCACCAGAGTGTAAACCTAAGTTTAACTTTGGTTTAGTTCCCTAATGCTAGTTTCCRTATTTTTAATGTAGATCACTTCCTAAGAGAAGACATTGAAAATATGATGCGCCTCTGTTCTCATGGAAACCACATTTAGAGTTCTGTGCCGAGTTCTCTGTCCTGGAGGATATGCAGGTTCAATGAGTCATTTGCAGTTCTAAATAAATCTCTTCGTTCTTTTTTTTTTTTTTTTTTTT
>NW_026623739.1:75166-85707 GCF_030028575.1 Malurus melanocephalus | reverse complement strand
AAAAAAAACCCTTGAATTTACAATGTCTTAGCCTTGGAAGAAAGCTTTTCCTTTTTTTAATGTTAAATGTGATGGCTACCTGGCTATATAGGCACTTTTACTTTTCTCTTTTTCTTTCCTTTTTAAATTTTTTTGCTTATGTGCCCATAGAATATTCTTTAATCGATTTCAACAGCATGATACATTACGTTTTTCATGTATAAGACGCACTGTACCTCATTCCTGTGTACTCTGCATGCACAGAGCTCACTGGGAGGTCTTGTGCCATGAGTATTTGAATAAAGATGGTAATAAAAAAGAAGGCATTTTTTCAATATTTTCTTTTTGTTTTAATGAAAGGCCAAATACTGTACATGCCAATAATGATTTTAAATAATCGCTATACTAAAGTTATGCCTAGTATCTTTCTACAATTGATGTAGAAAATGGAGAGCATACACTCTTGAATAACATTCTTAGYTTTTAATATTTTTCTTCATTTTAGCTTCAGTTTTTTCATGTGAACAGCTATATTAAAAAATTAAGACCTTTGCTAAGATTGTGTGATTGTTACTTTGAGATCATTCAGGTCAATCTCACTTTTGGTTTTTAATTACTAATATTGTAATAGGTATTTCTGGCTACCCAATCACTTATTCCTTGCTTTGGAGGCTATAATTTTAAAAGTATAGTTAATATTAATAATCTCTTGTCAAAACCTCTTGACTGAATGTRAAGTGCATTCCTTGATAAGAACTTTCYATTAAAATCTAAATRTAATTTTTAAAAGATTAAAATACATAATGAAGAAAATCTTAGACTTTCTGGAAAGTTTTCATAAAAGTGTATTTAAGTATCATCTTTTATTAATATGCAGAAAAGTTCACTGTTAATATTTAATTTTGAGTAGAACCTTGTAAYGAGTTGCAGAGCACAGTTGGTTGAACTCCTTTTTCTCCTTTTTGGAGCATTAGAAAAGGTGAGAGCATGCCCAGAATAGATGGTGTGAAAATTGCAGTATTGAAAAAGCAAAGCTCAGAGAGCATTTTATTATAGTATTGTTCTGTGGCAGGATTAAGTGACTGGCTGCACTTGGGAGCTTAAGGATTGGGGAGAATTGCTTTCCAGCAGAAGCRTATAAAGGAGGATGCAGTCCTAGGTATAAATTACAAAGGAAGAAAAGGACAAATACATTGGCTGCTTTTAGCAGCAGTGTTTGCTCAGATCATATGTGAAATGAGGGCCTTCCTTTGGCTCTACTATTTGAATTTGGTTTTTTTTTTTTTTTAACTATACATAACATTTCAGGAGATCACTAGATAACTCCATTTGAGTTTCTTCTGGAGTCAAAATAATATTGGATGGTTAAGGATCACTGTAAGCAGGAGCAGTTTTGTTTAAAAACAAAAAATACACTTTAAACTGATAGTTACTGAGTTGAAGATACTTTTGCTGAAACTTTTTGTGGTACAAAGTGTCTGGTTATGAGCTCTTGTTCCCTTCTATAAGCTGAATGCAGTGTAAGCACAGAATGCTTAGCAGATCTCTTGAAACAGATAAAAGGTAATTCRGGTAAAAGCTGACTTGCCTACCAAAAAGAAGCTTCTGAACATGAGTTACAGGGTGCCTCTCAAATGACTTCCWGGAACGCAGAACTGTTTCCATTTGTGTTTTGTTTGCCAAGAGAAGAAATAAAAAAATTAAGACAGTAAAACTTTTATTTTCTTACTCTCTCCAGCTCTGAACGCTAAGAACAAAAAGAAAGAGACAATAGAAAAATTAACTTCAGAGGTACGGAAGTTCAGTGAGGAGATGGTAGGATGTGACATTGAAAATAGACATAAAAGAATGAGGGACTGTGAAAGTTTCAAAAAAAATTCTGGGTGTGTTGTATTGGTCACACAAAAAGAARTGTGTACAGTAGGTAAGAGATGGGCAATACTAAAAGATCAGAGATGATCAGCCAGGCTACATCAGAATGCTGTGTCAAATGTTGTGGGTGGGTARAGGCTCTTTTTAGTATTCAGTAATGCAAAAGGAGTAGAGGAGTTTAGGAGTCAACAGAACTACTGAGTGTTTAATGATAAAATAGAGGTTATGATGTGAACAAATGAGGGTGACTGAGCGAGAAAAATGACATGAGTGGTGTTGAAATAGASAACTCTGCATTTTAATCCAAATTAAAAATAGCTTTATGTACTTTGTATGAACTGCTTGTTATATTAATCCAACACAGAGTAAAGTTGGTGGGTCCTAAGTAAGATCAGTTAAATTTGTCTTGGAGTCCTTTTGCTATCTCCATAAAAATGAACTAAAATTTTACARCTCCTAAATTCATGAGGTCATTTGGCCAGTGGCTATCTCCAGACAAGAACCCTGTGCCACAGTTCCACAGGAAATCAGTTTTAAAATACAGACGCTGCTAAGAATAGCGTCCAAATGAAAATATTCMCGATGAGCCCAAAGTAATTTTATGGACATTACTGTCCATAAAATAATCCAAAATTGATTACTTTCACACCTTACAAGTTCACTTGTGTTATTAAAAGTCATATAATAAATGCACTCAGTTGGCTTCTGCAGCTATTATTGTGCYGCCAGAAGCAATGTGATCATGTGATACTTTCTTTAATACATAAAAAAATACTGAGTGCAGAGGACTTGATATRTTTAATATGGTGGCAGTTGATAGTTACAATTGTATTTAGATTTGTTCATACAAGTATGGCCTCTGTGAGTATGGCCAAGGTAAATATTTGCAATGTTTCACATTTGAAGCTCTTCTGTGGATTGCAGAAGTATTTAATGAAATTGCAAGTTTATAAATGAAATGGAAAATTGGGGATTTTAAGGTTGTTTCTGTTCCAGGAAGTGGAACACACCCAAAGAGTGTGATTTATCCTGAGCTGCTTTATTTCTCTCTTYTTCCCCAGAGTCCACTCAACACTCCTGTGCAGTGTGAGTGGGGACACTGGGTAGGGTCTCTTCTTTGATAAAATTTGTTCCTGACACATGCTTTATGAAGTTCAAAGCAAAACATATTACCTAAATTCTGGCCCGAAGTTCATGTATGCACCGGGGAAATCTGTTGATGCCTKTGGATTGTTTTTGCAGAATGATCGAAAAAGACATTTTCAAATAAAGGTAGTTTTCTGTGAATACATAGGTGARTTCTCTTTCTTGGATTTTAAGCTTTTTGGTTTTTTTATAACTTTCATAAAATCTCTTCAGATTGTGGTACAAAGTAGACATGAAATAAACATAAATTGGTGTTTCCATCTTGTCTAGAAGCAATTGCAGATTATTTTGAAAGATTTGGATGCTTTTATTCATTAGTGGTTGTCTTTCCTTGTCTGCCTGTAAACAGTACAAAGCRATTTGGAAAAGGGTTTGCAATCCTGCTGGCTTATTAGGAATTCAAACTTCCTATTGCTAAAGGATCTTCTCAGGTTTTCAGTCATGGATTTTGGATGGCGTCAAACTGCCGCTGCTTATATAATTGCACATTTCATATAATTTAAAAATAATTGACCGCTTTTGTATAAAGATTATTAAAAGGACTGTTCTCAACCAACTGTTCCCCTAACCTCAAAGTGTGATTCTCCTCTTTTTTAGTTTTGGTTGTTAGCTTTTTGGTATTTTTTAAGTGTAAGTGTTCTATAATCTAAGTGCCTTGCATAATACCTCGGCACTTAAAGTAAATGCCAGGCAATACATTACTTCTAAGTGTTTCTAACACTGATATTTGTTTTTTTCATTGATGATATCAAATATGGGAGTAGATGCTAATTTACAAATTCATAAATTACTAATGTATTCCCTTAGAATTGTGACAACATCTCAAATTTCATTTCCTTGCCTGTTCTTTGAGATGTCAGCCATCAGACAGCACGGTATGTGTGGTAGCTGTTTATGTTTACAAGACTATCTCCACTGCAGCATTTAGTTCGCCTTGTCATCTGTGTGGGAGCAAAACTACTGAACTGAAGCAATAATTCTTCASTCTCTTTTATTCAGCTTTAAGCATTTGTACATCAAATTTAGAGATGTCGTGGTGGCTCAATTTTATTTGCACTATATGAGGGGAGGATCATCRCTTGGATGCCCAATTCAGGTTTATTTTTGGGACATTTTAAAATAATTCTCCTTTCATATGACAGTGATGCAGGGCTGTGTTGAAAGTATATGACATAGAACAAAGATAGTGTTTTAAAGGTAGGGCATACGAGGTACATAAGGATATAAGTTAGGGATTAAATGAAGAAGAAAAAGTTGTTTTGGCTGGMCATTGCACACAACTAACAGGACTGCTCTCAAGTACAAGTGTGGGTCCTTTGGGAGATTTTTGCACACACTTTAACATGTGAAAACTTAAGGTATGGAGTGAGGGAAAGGCAGAGGTCAYCCATCTACACGCTATTCCACCCTTTTCTCAGTGTTTATCAAATACAGGGTTTGGGATCCAGACTTTGTGTTACATAAAGAAGCAATTAAATTTGCAGCCTGTTTGCAAGGTAATCAGAATTTTGTGATTTGTTGGCATTAGGTTTTGCTTGAATGACTTTAAGTGAAAAATGTGTATCCTATAATTCATAAGAAAGAGTGAGAATCAAAATAGTGGGGTTTTTTTCCTATTACTGGTTTGCTTTTAGTGAAGAATTCTGTTGTCTTTATTTTTTGGTTTTTTTTTCTTTCTTTACACATATTTCAGTAGATGCCAAATTAATTTTTCTTTTTTTTTCTTTCTTTACACATATTTCAGTAGATGCCAAATTAATTTTTCTTCATATTAGTTATATAACTAACATGAGCAGAAGATTCTTCTCAGCAGAATTCAATACAAGTTGTCTTTGTTCAGATTCATTAATCTGTATTTTTTTGTTCCTGATTATTCYTCTTCCCTCTAAATAGGAAAATATACTGATGATTGTCATTTAATGAATCAGTTATTTGGAAGGCATTTGAAAATMATTTTGTGTTCATCCAAATATATTGTAATGCTCTAAAAAACAGGACATCTCTGAAAATCTTATTTTTAATACTGGAATGACTTTCATGATTTAAACTTTGCTTCACTCTCATTCCTTCTGGCAAAACTCTAGTTTGTGCTCTATGATTTTTTGCTACCTTATATATGAAAATTTGCTCCTTTTTGTGGCCTTTCTCACAATCTTGTATGTATAGAAAGATTCCATGTCAGTAACGCTCTATCTTGTGCCCTGATAATACACGGCCAACCTTAGCTCTCCTTCATTTTTATTCTTCTCTGTTYTCTCCCTAAAAATCAAACTATTCATATTTGAAGTATTCCAATTCTATTCCCACCTATCTTGATGACCTGYTTTCCTTCTCTTTCAGGCTGCTCCATCTATATTACTTTTCAGTTCCACCTAYTCTTTATTTCACGCATAACAGCTTCTCCATGAAAACTCATTAAAAATACTTTTTTTCCCCTTCATATCTGTGCTCAAATCCCAACTGTTAATTTTTAAAATCTGCTTTCTTCATGCTTTTTTACTCATTTTAGGGGTACTTAAGTTATTTACTTCTATGCTTAACATCTCTGAAACAGCTCTAGTTTTCCACCCTGTTTCCCTTTTTGTTAACTGAAAAAGGAGTTTGAYTTCTGAGGTATTGTCATATTTCAGGTGAACTAGTAGCTTTCCTGAAGAAGAACTGAATCAATTGGAAAAGCTGCTCTGTAGCTCTGTAAGTGGTGTAAAATATGGATGAGAGGAGCATTGTTTAAAGCCAAATTTTTAAAGTGTGATGCAAAAARAGGACCACTGAAAAAAACAACCATCCCAAAACAAACAAAAAAACCCTTTCACTGTAAAACTGAGAAGATGAAAAACATAGAAGCATATTAACTACCTCAATTTTTGTTGGCATGAGTAAAAGTCTTTCACTGGAATTTATTTCTTCAAGCCAAAAATTGGAATGCCAATAAAAAAAGTTGAGTCTGTTAATCCTTGATCAGAGAGGAATCTTTGTGCTCAGAGAGGAATCTTTGTGCTGTCTGACTTTGCTCTGAGTTGATTTCTCATAGTGTTTTGTTACAGTCTTTTCCAGCCTGTCAGTGCTGCTCTAGGTAGTGGTGTTACCTTCTGAGGATGCCCTCTATTTGATACCCTGCACTATCAAAATAAGAGATGGGAAAGAAGAAGCCAAGATTTTGTGGTTCTCTGTGTATGGTTTTTTTTTTCCTGTGGGGTATTTGCTTATGCTAGTTACTGTGTGTGTAATTCTTCTGGTTTGAACGCTGGATGCGTTGGTATTTTGTTTGAACATCTCTCATCAAGAAAAAATACAAACTGGAGGAGAAAATTAGAGATGAACACAAGTCTGGAAAATTTGTCCTTTGAGAAAATAAGTATTCTAGAGAAAAAACAATAAAGGCTATATATATATATATATATATATATATATATATATTTAAGTGAGATGTGCGAGAATTATTTGGGAGAAAAAAGTAATTGACATAAATTTCAGATTAGAAGAAATTAGGCTTGAGCTGAGAAATGTAGTCAAAAGAGGAGTAAAGTCTCTGGAATGAACTGACAAAATAATGTATATCCATAGACTGCCAATCATCTTTTCTATTAGATTCTCTCTTTTCTAGCTTGTTCTTGAATGTCCTGCACATTTTTGAGAGAGATGACTTTTTACACATTTGTTTGTCTGTAGATACACTAGCAAAACAGACTACATGCAAAATCTATCATCCAAGGATACTGTCCCAACCCAAGGAATACCTGTGCAGGCTTCCATGTTCATCTCATGCAAATGGCAAATAGCCGAAAGAAGAAAGTGCCAGAAGGAAGCTGTAGGTCAATCAGTCTAACTCAGTCTATGGGACTAGTTACAGAGCAAAACTGAAAGTAGTTTCTAAACATGTGAATGTCCCATGGTGTCTTTGGGAACCCCCAGCATAGATTTACGAGGGACAAATCCCTGTGACCAACTTCGCTTTCTGTGACAAGGTGACCATGCTGTGGGCAAGGGACAGGCAGTGGATGCTGTACACTTTGGTTTTAACAGGGACTCCAACACTGTATCCCATAGTATCCTTGTCATTAAATCAGTGAGGTAGGGCAACTGGAAAATGATGCAGTTGGAAGATTGGCTGGACTGCTGGGATGAAAGAATCAATCGATGTTGCAAAGTCTGGCTGGCAGCCAGCGACTAGTGGTATGTTTCAGGGATCAGTGTTAGGATCAGTGATATTAAATGGCTTTATTAATCACCTATGTGACAAGACCAAGTGTACCTCAGGCAGGTGTGTGTACAACAGCAAATTGAGGGGTGTGGTCAGTGCTCTGCCAGGCGGGGCTTCTATTCCGAAAGACATGGACAGGCTGGAGAAAGGCACTAGCAAGACTTTGTGAAGCTCAATGAAGGCAAGAGCCGGGTCCTTTATCAGTGACAGAACAACTTCCTGTGACAAGATGGGCTGGACATGAAACAGATAAAAAGTGATTTTTTTCAAAAAAGCATTTGGAGATGCCAGCAGGCAAAATTTTGAAAACAGGTCAACAGTACGTCCTTGTAGCAAAGGCAGCTGAGCACACTGTGGGCTGTTTGCAGGAGTCCAGGCAGCAGATCCAGGGAAGGATCAATCTCCCCTGAGCAGCACCGGTGAGTCTGTGTTTGCTGTGCAGCCAGTTTTGGGCTCCCGGGTAAAGGACTCACACAGACACTCTGGACCATGTCCAGTGGCCGAGCTGGCCAGATGGCAGGAGCACATGGTGTACAATGAGGGGTTAAGGGAACTGGGTTTGGTTCAGGCTGGAGAGGAAAATGCACAGAGGAGCATCTTACTGCTGTCTACATCTACTACATCAGARGAGTTAGTGAAGGTAGAGCCAGACTCTTCTCCAAAGTGTCCGATAGCAGGCTGAGAGGCAGCAGACATCAAACACAAGTTGGTACCTGGGAAATTCTGATTAGCTAAAAGGACATTTTTTGTGAATTGATTGGCTTGTTCCTTTTTAGACTAYTAGCAGAGTAGTAAGTCAGCAAGCAGTGGAACAGGTTGTGCAGAAAGMTGTAACAATCTCCTTTCTTGAAGGTGTTSAAGACTAACCGTGTATTGTGGYTTAACCCCAGCTGGCAACTCAGCCTCATGCAGCTGCTCATGTACTCTTCCCTGSTGATTTGGAGGAGTCAGAAGGGTAAAAGTGAGAAAACTCGTGGGTTGAGATGAAGACAGTTCAGTATGGAAAGCAAAAGCTGTGTGCTCAAGCAAAGCAAAACAGGGAATTCATTCACCACTTCCCATGGGCAGGCAAGTGCTCAACCTTATCTTCTGGGAAACAGGGCACCATTCTGTGTAACAGAGGCTTGGAAAAACAAATGTCATCACTCAGGTTTCCCCTTCTTCTTCCTTCCTTCTCT
This sequence comes from Malurus melanocephalus, assembly GCF_030028575.1. Taxonomy (NCBI): domain Eukaryota; kingdom Metazoa; phylum Chordata; class Aves; order Passeriformes; family Maluridae; genus Malurus; species Malurus melanocephalus. The sequence goes on along the minus strand of NW_026623739.1, from coordinate 77,331 downwards.
ACATGCTGAGCATGATGCCACACAGTCTAGAACATCCCTTGGGTCAGTTGGGGTGAGCTGTTCTGGGGTGTGTTCCCTTCCAATTTGCTGTGCACCCCCAGCTTATTTGCTAGCCCCAGCCAAASGCAGCACACCTCTCACTCAGGTCCCAGAGTGATCTGATCTAACTTGAGCTTGAAGTAGATCAGACTAGYCAATCTCCAAAGGTTTCCCACAGCCCAAAATATTATTCCATGTGGATACCATACAGAGCAATGCTTGCTATTGGGAGTGTGATTTGTCAGGCTTGCTTTTAAAAGTCTCTGTATTCAGGGGATGGGTTCATGAGGAATGACCTTTTTGTGGGTTTTGTGAGTCATGTTGCAATTGAAAACAAAACTGAAAACCTTTGATGCTGACTGTTCCCTGGGGGTAGTTTTAAGGTCTGTTTGTGTGTACCCACATTCACAACCCCATGGTTTTCTCCCTTGAGATGTCTTCCATTGTCTGCCTGCTCTAATGAAGTTTGTTGCCCAGTTGATGGCTCTGGGAGCTCAGGACAAATACAGGCGGAAGGGAGAAATACACAGAACATTTAGAAGAACGGATCTGTGGCTTTCCCAGCAGAATAGAGGTGGATTAAATCATTCTTTGGCTGATGCTGCTGGCTTATAGATGCTATGGAATGTGGAAAAAATTACATAAAAATACTCAGAGAAGAATGTTTGCAGTTAAATACCCCTTCCATTGCATGGGGTTTTTTTTTTTCCTTAGTTCATACCTTAATGCTTTAACTGGTTGGAATATAYAACTACTCTTTAAAATGGAAACAAAGTAGAGATTTTAAAGGCTGTTTRTTCTCTCCCCTTTGCCCTGTTCTATTTTGAATTTTGACATTAGCGTCTWTTGAAAGGGAGCATATGGCATTTCTAATTAAGGCCTGTGATTTTCTGACATATAACTGAATAATACATTTCAAACACTGCCAAGTCTTCCAAATTAAAGAATTTTCTAGCTGAAACACTGGAATGTGTGTGCTGTGTAACACAGGTCTTCTTTAAAATTTCGAAGAATTTTGCATAGAATACCAGCATAGTGAAACATCAAGAGGTTTGTTTCTTTAACCTGATTTCAGTATTCCGTGGCAAGCTCAGGTTTGGATCCAATAACAGCTAGTGTGYTTTGCTCAAAGGATTCAGTGCAGCTTCATTTTGAAATGTTTTGTTCTGCTGGAGGATTTTAGTCATCTTTATCAGATTTCCTTCCAGGTTTCAGGGTTTGATCATGTTCGTATTAACTCCTGTAGAGATGTGCTGTAGTTCTTAGTCTCTCCAAACAAATTCTAATCCTTTCAGTGTTTTGTGCTAAATTTTCTTCCTTTACTTTGAGTGCATAAAACCTTTTTGAAATTGTGATTTGTGATAAATATTCCTGATGTGAGCTAGATTTTTTGAGATTCTCAATATGTACCAGTATTATTAACGTGTAGCTTCTGTCTCTGAATGGCAAACGTGCTCATCTCAGAGGTTTCCTCAGTTTTTTTTCTTCTTTCCTTGGGAAATAGAGGGCACTACWTTTATTGTTGATCCCTCTGACCTGACTGTGTAAATCAGGAGAGGAGATAATTTTAAAAATGTAGTTTCCCTTTTTTTTTGGTTAGTTATTGCCAGGTCTGTGTGGCAAGTGAGGAAATTGCTTCRACACTATTTTTGGTAATTTTTAAAGGGAAGCTGAGTTTTCAAATAATTTTTTTCCTTAGAACACAATTGATTCCTTTGGTTACTGGGATACCTGTTACTGTGATACCAAATTTTAGTTAAAATTACRAACTTGGGGGTTTTAGATCTTATTTCCATCAGTAGGTCTAGTGAATTACATGCAAAAGATGTGGAATCCTTAAAATCAAGGTTTTTTTTAGATTTGTAATGTGGGTGGGTGGTTAATTTGTTTGAATTATTTTTAATTCTTATAGGGAAGTATTTAAGTGGAAGTTGGGCTTGTACTTGGGGACTGTAAAGTTGTACAAACAGGTTCCAAGCTAAAGGCTAATTAACACTAATGTAGTGTTAATTTTGAAACACAGGTATTTCTGACGTGCTTCTCTCAGGGTGGCATTTTTGCTGTTAATTGTCCTTGAAATAGTTTATGCTATCTTTGTCCTCACATCTCACTGTCAAATTCAAGCA
>NW_026623739.1:49965-74326 GCF_030028575.1 Malurus melanocephalus | reverse complement strand
ATACTGAAGATCCTCATCTACCTAAACTACTATCTTGCCTACATGAAGTTGGAGTTGAAGTGTTTAATGTGCCTGAGGAGTTCAGGTATTAGATATCAGCAACAAGATGTGACAGAGTTGTGTGGRAAAGAGTATTGAAGGGATTTGGGGGGCAGATGTAGCTTTGGTCCGTTTTTTGTTACATTTTAACTTCTGGAAACAGTTCAGCTCATAGGAAAGGGCAACCTTGGAGCCCACTATCAAATTGTCCATGGCTTCAGCAGCCTCTGAGGATCACTGGTTGCCCATAGAAGCTGTGGCTGTGCCATCCCTGGAAATGTCCTGGGCCAGGTTGGACAGGACTTGGAGCARYCTGGTCTAGGGGAAGGTGTCCCTGCCCATGGCAGGTGGTTGGAACTGGATGAGGCTTTAAGGACACTTCCAACACAAGCCATTCTTGGATTCTGATGATGATAATAGGACTGTTGCTGTGTCTCTTTTTTGGCTGTGTTTCCTACTAAAGACACACTGAGAGCTGGAGCCTGTAAGCAGCTGGTGTTGTTGAAGTTGCACTTTGATTCTTATCAGTATTTTATTCCAATAAAGCTGGAAAAAGTCCAAAAAACCTGGAAGACCATATTTGCATAAGGACTTGCCATATGGAGTTAGACTGTCCAGCCTACTGTGGGCAGCTGCACAGGACCATGGGACACCTGGACATTTGATGGGTGCTTGGATTGSGTGGTTATTTGAGCGTGCTATTCCAGACTCACGTTAGCTCTTCTGGGCTTCTGTTAGTCATATAATGGCATATAACCCTCCATAAGTGTTTCATTCTTAATAGTTATGAGGTTTCATTTGAAGAAATCCTCTCTGTTCTATGCACTATGACCTTTAATGTCACACTCTTGTTTTTTTTCTGCTCATCCATGAACTTACTTCAGTAAAAAAAAAAAAAATTACTTTGTGGCTCAGAGAAGGCTTCCTGAGCTCAGGGTACCACAGGATAGCCAAAGGGGTGTGGTGTAATGAAGTAGCATTATTTTTGCTTTAGCAGAGACTTCTCTTAATGTGACATCTGGAGTGGATGTGACTTTTGGATARCACCTTGAAATTTCATTAAATAGAGGATTCACAGCCTTGAAACTTTTCTTATATAATGCTTTACTAYGTCCCAGTCTTTTCTCCTGTAACACTGCTGTGAATTTTTCCCTTGTCCTGGTCTTTTAAACTTTATGATACCTTTATTAATACATTTGTTTTGTAAGGTCTGCTAAACAGTCTTTGTGATTCCACTAAAATTTTGTGTCTTTTTATGCTTTTAAAACTGATAGATGAGAAAAAAATTGTCTGAGATTTATATGTAWGCATCTTTAGTGTCTGTGATCTGGGTAAACCTGTGCATGCTTTTGTTTTCTTGTTTTTTCTTTATTTTTACAGAGAGTGATAATGAGCTCTCCAGTGGCACTGGTGATGTGTCAAAGGATTGTCCTGAGAAGATTTTGTATTCCTGGGGAGAGTTGCTGGGGAAATGGTAAAGTTTAATTTCTTACATTAGATTTTAGATATTAACCTTTTATTTGGTTTATGACACTGTGCTCCTGAGCAAGAGGTTTAAAATTCTTCAGTTTACACAGTTTAAAAAGGAAAATGAGAGGCACTGAAGTATAGTTTTTAAACTTAATTTAAAGGTGGCTAGTATAGATTACTTGGAGGTTTATTGACAAATCTTTCCCACAGCATGTRCAAAAGTCTGGTTTTGTTCAGTGTTTGAGAGTGTATTTGTATGTGCTCACACAGCAGGCATGAGACTTCACAGGCAGAACTTTCTGGTCATTTGGGGCTGGATGTTAAATCCTCATGAAACTCAGTGCTGGGATAGGACAGACACAGCAACTCCCACATATTCTATCTATGCCATTTGTGCCAGCTGGTGTACATTTAATTTGTTTAGAAGTACTTTTTTTTGTGTATTTTTTTAATGTGCTATATGTAAGCACTTGAAAAGGAATCTAGAAAGACTGTGAATCCTCACTGAAATGGTTTCTGTTGGTGAATAAACAAACACAATTTGTAAGTCCAGGCTGTGTTCTCAACAGTGTTATTTCTGTCGTTTAATTAAGTGCTTCTGTAGCAGGGCATACTGAGCCAAGAGAGGAAAAAGTCTGTGTGTTTGCTGCCTCAGAGAGACCTGAGCAAGTGCCAGAGCCCCTTACTTGGTTTTCCCTCTGTAAGTGATAGCTCCTGCTCCTAGAGACAAAAATAATCAGAGCCCCTTAATCTACAATTGGAAGTTCCCTTTTCCAACTCCAAAAAGAAAGCTGAATAACATTTTAAGGATTTATTTGGGCAATTCCTCCCTTTACTTGGTCACCTTGTAGCTTTGGAGAAACAGCCTCTTACTGCTGACCTCACCTGTATAGAGATCTCAYACAAACATTTCTGCATGAGGCATCACAAGGTTGTACTGAGTTTAACTGAGCCTTCCCTGTGGAACCCTCTCCTCCTGTCTGTTTTTAACTATTCCATCACCCAAGTTTCAGACCTTAATCCAAGATCCAAGATTGGAAGACGCTGCCTTTCAATTTAACTTTCTTTTGAATTAATTTGTCAGTTGATTATTATTAATGGTGTTCTTGAGAAATACCTGGACTTGTGGATGAGTATGCTGAAGTAAAGAGTCACCCACAGCTCATTGTCTTTAGTTTCATGTAACCAACTATTTTCTTCTGGTTACTCAAGTATACTAATCAGTGAGACAAAACATTTAAGACTTTTGGGATAAATTATTTTGGAGTCCTAACATAACTTACACATAACACAGAGAATTGTTTAGTAGTTAAAACAGCTTAAAATTAGTTAAAAATGGGGTGAGAAATGGAAAATCCCAGCCTGTTTGAGGACTAGCAAATATTTCTTCAGGAATGTCTCATGCAATATTACCTCTTAAGAAAAATTCAAGTCTGTAAACTACTTGAGTTCTTGAATAGTGTTATGTTACATATTAAGAACAAAACTTAGAGTAACATATGAAAAATTGTAAGAATTTGAAAACTAAAAATAAATTGAAATAAAATCTTCTAGTGTATTGAAAACTGCARCATATGTTAGTAGAAGATCTGTGCATTTGTAAGAAAAAGTAAACAAACAAAAATTAACATTTCCACTTGCGGAACTGGTGAGCTGATTTGTTTCTTAGATGAAAGATTTCTTGCATTTCAATTGCTTTTWGTCATTTCATTAAAATGTCACTGTCACCTATTGGACTCAGCAGAAACACTGCTCCGCTGTGACTCTCCTTCAACCATATAAACAGAAATGAGAGTAAGATAATTTACAAAAAAGATAGAATGAACAATTGAAAAGTAATGGTATATCTATTTATTTTACTATTGACTGCATCCTCAGCATTGAAGTTTTTCTTGCCAGCTAAGCTGGTTTAGCTGACTGGTCAACTATTTCTTAAAAAAAAGCCAAACAGTGGCAATGATCAATAACAGTCTTTGATCTGAAATATTTGTTTAAGTTGGAGCACAGCCTGTGTATTGCTGCTCTGTGTGCTTGCTCTCTGATATTTTAAMATTGTGTTTTTGAGTTTTGTGCAGGAGAATTGCAGCATTTTGTAACAAATTAAAGATTTCAGCATCCATGAACAGTGACCCCCCCTATGGTATGCAATAAAGTTAGAATAAGACARRCTTTTATTTTATGATCATTTCTTTYGTTYTGAGCAAGGATTATGGATGCTCAAGCTGTTTCCCAAAGAGCCATTCAGTACTTGGAAAGTTGACTGTGGAAGTTAGTTATGCTGTCCAGCATGGACATGTGTTGCTGAAGTGCTACCTCTGCTATAAAATAGAAATATAGGACAGAAACAGTAAAGTCTGGTTGCTTAATTYCCAGTTAGGATTATATTCAGGATGGTGTTGTAGCATGTGTGTTAGTTGTTGCTTTATTTGTATTGTTTCCTTGRTGTTGCTGAAATCTTCTCTGTTCCATTTCTATGGTAATGTCCCTTTTTAGCTGTTCTTTTGATCAGCTTGCCCAGTCCTCAGGGGAGCCCTTCTGTGATTCTCCYCACATATGACTAAATCCATGTAATAACCAAACTAATCCACAACTTGAGCTTCAACTTTCTGATKTATTTACTATTTATTTATTTTTCAATGTATGCTATAATTCTGTAACTGCTTAGAGTGTCTAGTCATAGAATCCTAAAATAATTTGGGTTGGAAAGAACCTTAAAGCTGATCTCATTCAACCTTGTGCCATGGGCAGGGACATAGAGCAACCTAGTTTAGTGGAATAAGCCCTGTTCACCCTGGCCTTAAACACTTCCAGGGACTGGGCAACCACAGCTTCTCTGGGCAACCTGTGCCAGGGCTTCACCACCCTCACAAGGAAGAATTTCTTCCCAATACCCATCTATCCCTCTCCTCTGTCAGTTTAAAACCATTTGCCCTTGTCCTGTCACTATCTCCCCATATAAAAATTCTCTCCCTCCTTTTTATAAGCTCCTTTAAGGTACTGAAAGGCCATAATAAKGTCTCCCTGGAGCCATTCCTTTTTCAGGCTGAACATCCCCAGCTATCCCAACCTGTGTGCGTAGCAGAGAGGCTCCAGCACCTGCAGCATCTCCATGGCCTCCTCTGAACCCACGCAAGTCAAGTACTTAGTGCTTTTAATGTTTCTGTGAATACTGGTTTTCTTTCTAGCTCTTTCCCATCACAAGACCATTAGGCTAATATGATTGGTTGCAAAGTGGGCTGAAAAAGAAGCTAGTTTTTTTTTGGGAATCTTAGAGATAAAGTTAGAAATTACTTGTATTGCACTACACATTGAAAGTTAAAAATAATCATTGTTTTTAAAATAATAAGGGTTTTATATATAATCACACTCTTCAATTCTCAGGTCATTTGGAAAAATGGGGATATCATCCCCAAAGCATAGGAAGAAGAAACTGGTTAGAACACCTTTTAAATTTAAATGACAGTGGTAAACTATTCATGTCCCAATGATCTGTTTCATAGAAYAAGTACTGCAAATCCAGGGTCAGATTGCAGGGTATTTAATTAATCATGGCTTGCTGGTATTTGGCTATATAGAGACTCTCACTACTCTCCTACCAGGAGAGCTAGAAAACACAACAGTGGACAAAGCACTCAGAACAGCATTTCCTACAGCAGGAAGAGCAAAGAATSAGTTTGGACAGTCTTCTGCTGCATTGCTCTGAAAATTGTTGTGAGTCTTAAGAGAGCTTTAATCTAGATCAGCAAATATTGTTATCTGAAAAAGGTCTTTTCAACATCTGTGACTGAAAGCTCTGTGTAACACTGTGCATGTGTGGTGATTTTTGTATTCTTACGTTTCTTGGTGTTGCCAGTTGCTGATTCTGCTTTAAAGAATAATTATAAAGATTTTTAATGTTTTTAATATTTATTTTGACTCGTGTAGTTGAAGTATAACAGGCAAAATATCATCTTTGTTTCAGGCACAATAACCTTGTTGTGAGACCAAATGGATTGTCCACTCTGGTCAAGAGTGGTGTTCCAGAAGCACTGAGGGCAGAGATCTGGCAGCTGCTGGCAGGATGCCATGACAACCAGGCAATGCTGGATAAATACAGATTACTCATCACAATGGTAAGGAATTTGTTATTTGTTCCTTCCTTTTTTTGTTTGCTTTTCTTTCCTTTGGTTAAGAAGAATTCTGCTGGGCAGTGGTTTTAGTGTSAGGGCAGCAGAAGAGTGAAATAGTTTGACTTGTTTTAAGCAACTGAAATTGTGATTATGTGGCTTTACCTCCTGCCATGGGTACCTGTTGCATGGCATTAGCAATAGAAATTGCTGACCTGTATCTGTAGTAATGCTTTACATTTAGCTTTCTATTCTTTGCTGTGATGAGAGTAAGAACATAGCTTGTTGTTCAGGTATTTGCTCGTGGGTTTTTTTATAAACTCACATCCATCACTTTGTTTTTTCAAACTTTTGTTCTATGTATGCCTTAATTTTAGGGCTGTCAATACTTAAAAAACCCAAACCCAAACAAACTGTCACAAAATTGAGTATTTATTTTTTCTGGKTTTTATTTTAAAAAAAGAAGTTTTAACCATTTTTATATAGCAGGAAACCAGTCTCCTTGCCATATGGGTGAGCTGAGAGGAGAACCCTTTTGGGAATCAATTCCCATTCTGTGTCCAAATGTCATCAGTGCAGTCGGTGAATATTCTAAGTCTATGGAGCTGTTTGATCTTCTTAGATCTGTCATGGCAASAGGAGGGACCTCTGTGTTATGTAGCACAAGCTCTGTGGAGTGTCAGAGGAGATCTTAATGTTTGGGGTTCTGAAACTCTGCCACTACAGGGCTATTAGAGCTCTGAGAAAAGCAGCAGTCTCAAATAGGCTTTTAATGGCAGAAACAGATGGAGATAATTTTATGTGTTGCTCAGAGCAAGTGTTGGGTTTGTTATCTGGGTTATGAATTATCTGATCACACAGAAATTCTGGGGTAGATGTTATTACTCAAAATTTCCTTTCATAATGTGTTATTGTTTTGCTTCTTGTCCTCTTAATTTGATATAATTATGTTTGTGAAGTTTATAAGCATCCCCAGAGTGAGAGCTGTCCTGGTGGCTTCTTTTTTCTTTACCAACAAGGAAAGATGTTTTGATAGTGTGAATTTTTCATTTTGATGTTGTAGCTGGGTTATATTTTCCTTAGAAACCATTGACAGGACATCTGTCAACTATATGTTGCATCAAAGCCACCTCCATTATTTGCTCCTGGATTCCAAAARTGGGAAAGGTGTTTGTTTCACAGTGGAGGAAGGAGTGGAACACTTCTAAAATGCAAGGTTTATCTTGATKCTGGGGCCTTGTGGTTTAAAAGTACCTTGTTACACTTGGCCTTTTCACTATAGAAATACTGCAGTGATATGTATTTTGGAAGATGATACTTTGTACAGTATGTAATTTTAAACAGTACAGTGTTACAGACAAAAATTTAAATCCTATGCTGAAATGAAGCATTTATGCAGTTTTTTTCTAAAGTAAAGAATTTTCCTTCTGAAATCACAAAATTTCTTCTATAGTCTAACTGTCTAAACTGCTGGTGATCACACCATTTGGCAGTAAAAGACTTCTGAAAGAAATGAACAGGAGAGAACCTGTGCCAAACTAAAGCTAGGGCCAATCTTTGGAAAGAGTTAATATGGGATGCTCCAGAAAAAAAACTGTCAACTGATTTTTTAAAAAATGAATTATTATCTGATATTTATGTCTGTGAACAGAACTTTTAAATTCCATTTTGGTTTGTCAGTAATGTCAATTAAGCAGAGAGATTGGGAGTATATATATTTTAGTAGTATATACTGCTAAAAGCTCAGTTGTAGTGTTTCCTTATGTGTATCAATAATTACCTAATAATGATAACTTAATAATTTTAAACTTCAGAATTATTTGGGTATTAATGACTGTTCATTTTTCTCTTGTCTGAGAAAGCAGAACTGATCTTTTTTTCTCTACATTATTTGTATTCTACCAGCCTAATATACCAACAATATGAACTTTATTTTTTCCTTAATTATGTATTCTTCCCATCAATCCCATGATTTTCATCTTGATCCTTTCAGCTGATGTGTATGTTTGCACAAATTCATTGTTTCCTTGTATTTTGGTCATTCTGCTTGATGTTTTTCTTCTGGAAGCTGAACATGTTTGTGGGTGKTGTGACCACTTCACCAGTGTATTCCATGAACATGTGTGTTCCTGAGTCCATTTCTGTAAGCCATTCCTGGGTGGGAAGAGCTGGTGGTGCTCTGCACTTGCTCTACTGGGAATGCAGTGGGCTGAGATATCAGAAGTAGAAGGTGGTACAAATAGCTACAAACTTGAGCCWCTGCCTACTGACACCCACAAGCCCCCAGAACCTCTCTCTCCCTCAAACAGCTCCCCATTTCTGTCTAGTTCCTGGAGCAGTACCCGAGGTTCTGTCCTATGCTTTCTTTGAACATTCTTCCTTTGAACCTGCACTCCCAGCGCTCCAACGCTTCCCTGTTCATCCAGCCTGACCTGCACCCCTGGGTTAAACTGGCAATTGGAACACCTCAGTGAGAAAGAGGGCACTGGAGAGCACTAGAAAAATGTCTGCCATGATAYTGTCACAGCGTGAAAGATGAACCCAATACCTGGAATTATTAGCACTGATTACCTGATTTATGGTTGCCTCTTGTGGTGACAGAGCAAAATCTGGTAAAAACTCTGTCTTTACTGCAGTATTACTGGATAATTTCTGGTGAAACTGTGCTCACTAGTGAGAGTTGCATTGTTGGCAGGCCAAAAATATGTGCCTTGTGATACTCTGAATGACAGCAGACTCCACATTTAAATTTAGTTTAGAGTCATAATATAGACACATTTGTTGTTCTGTTCCAGTATTGTGCAGCAGTGCTATGTTAGATTGGGCAGCTATAGGTGCTGTCCCCTAAGAGATCTGGCTGTTTCAGACTGTATATATCCATCTGTATGTAGAGCTCTGGAACCTGCCACAGTGTTTTTCAGGTGAGGGGTGCTTGGTTCAATGTGTTCTGTAGGAGAGGGTAATTTGGGGTTTGTTTTAGAGTCTCAATTCAGCACAGAAAGAAAAATAAAATGTCTCATTTAGAACAATCAATGCTCCACTTATTTTCTCCTAAAGGCCTCCATATCCCCTAGTTCTGCACACTGGACTTCAGCAGTGTGTCAGAATAATCGTGTCAGCTGATCCTTTCCCCTAGATCAGAGCATTCATTTCCCATCTCTAGGTGAGTTTGGAGTTCCAAGAGGGAAGGGAGAAAAAAATACACGTGCTTTCACAAGTATTGTCAAGCRCTACCTTGTATTCTCTTAGATCCCCACCTGAGTTCCTGCCTGATCATTATGGTGAATTGCTCAGGAATTTTGAGCACAATTTTAGGCCTTGTATACAATTTTAGAGAGTAGGAGTTGTGATTTGGCAGCTGCTTAGTTTCTGACATGCATGAAATTCTGTATGACAATCAAAATCTGCCTTACTTCCCTTGCTAGCATGTGTGCCATGGGCTCTTCACATTACTGCATGTGGCACATGAGGGGAAGGGGGAAGTAAAAGATATGTCAGTAGAGATAAATGTGTATTTTTGTTTATGTATTTATTTTAAAGAAAATAAAATCAGAATGAGAAAAATCTGTTTATGATGATGAAGGGCTAATGTAGGTACTTAAAGAGCTTTTGAAAAAGCGTGTCTGATCTGTTTGTTRAAAGAATATAAGTAGAAAAACATGCATGAGCTGAGGTCAGTTGAGAAAGCGTTTTCTCCTGCTTTTGTGGCATTTCATGTTCAGCCTCACTGATTSCTCTCCAGAGATTCAGATGAATTTTTCCATGACAAGATACATTCAAAGCTCCGATAAACGGGTGGATGCCAAGCCACAGGGTACCCTGTTTACAATTGGTGTGACTGGTAATTGTCTCCAGCAAGAATCGTGCTCCCCCTTGCCCCACTTGTATCCCTGTCAGAACAGATATCAGGCACTATCAGTGTGTAAATGATTAGAAACTTGATGTCATTTGATGACAGGATGTAGCAGCTTACTGTAGAATACTTGTTGCATCTGCATGGGGACACGTTTTATTTATTGCATCTTGAACTGATTATTATTAGAATTTTGCTTCTCTGTTTTAGATGGTTTCATTCTTGTATATGTTCTCACTGCTGAATTTGATAGGGTGAGACTTCTTTCCTGTCAGGGCCGCGTGTACTTGTCTAAGTAAAATGAGAGCAAAAACAGAGGGCTATCACTCATGTTCTGTAGTTAAAAACTTTTGGATGGACTGTTTTAAGGTAGCATTTCTGATTCTAAAATGTATGATTTATTCATAAAAGACTTCCAGTTTACAATATGAATTCCGTTAAGAAATGAACTGTATGTTCAACTAACAGCATATATAGACTTACTTAAATGCAGCAGCTGCTGCAGTTTAAGGAAGCGAAACTTGTATTAAATTTATTATTTTTTAAAGCAAGATCAGAAAAAGAAGCCTATTCTCAGATACAGTAGTTTTTATTAATATTACATTATTCAAAACAAAGAAAGTTTGCAAGGAATTGAAAGGCCTGGTTTTGAACTGGATGGTGACATTGAGTTGAAGGTTTTAAGGACTGAATGGCTGTCCTTCCAAATGACTTGGAAGAGAACCAAAAATAAGATTATTCATTTATTTTTGTAATTTCTTTTGGCAATATGAGCATGTGCTGAGAACAGTTAGAGATAATCACTAATTAAAGGATCAGACTTTGGAAGATTAGGCCAAAAAAAAGTTTTTTCTGCTGACTATATTTTTTGGTGTTTTGTGTCTGAACCAAAAACATTTCAAGTCACTCCTCCTAAGAATTCTTCCAGGCTCTGAGAGGCATTGATTTGGGGATGAAACATTTTCATATCATAAAAATAAAGTATCTCCGTAATTCAATTATTTGAAAGTGGCACTAATCAGGTGTATCACTACTCCAGCAGTATAACTCTCATGTAATAGTGACCAGTTAAAGGAAAGTATTTTCCATTGCTGCAAAAGATGGAACAAATGGATTGGATTTGGGGATGGATGAAATTGATCAATTTAGAACCAATATATATAGTTTATCTGTTCAATTTGGATTACCAATATTATTTTGATTCCTACAGGACAAGTCTTCTTGTTTCAAAACAAAAAGAAAAAGCCCCAAAAGTTAAGATTGCAGGTTTCCTTGGTGTGTCWTGTCCAAAATTAAAAGTTAGAAAAAGGATAGATGAAAATAGCAGATCCTAYTGTTGAAGTTTCAACATGTGCTTAAGCACAATCTTTCATGTATTGAATTAGCTCTATCTGTTTCTTGGTGTATCTGTCTGCAAACTAAGCTCCAAGGACTGAAGTAAAGATCAACTTTCATGCAATCCTAATGCAGAATTAATTTATTTTTTAAACTTTGAATTTACTCCCAACTATTCACACAAGAAAAGGTGTTTGCTTCTTTGCTTCATACTTAATATTTACTTGGCTTTTTAATTTTTATTGTCAGTTTGCTTGCATAGCTAGTAAAAGGAAAACTGAGGAGATCACTAGTGAGTCACTATTTCTATACAAAGGAGATTAAATGCAGTTGACTTTGAAACTGGTGCATTGATGCCATGTTTGTGTGGTTTTGTTCATTTAGTTTTTAAATTTATTTTATTTGTGTGAAGCAAATACAATTTGTATGAAACAATTTAGGTGGGAATTGAGAGAATTCTTTGCTTAGGAAGGCTGTTTTAGTTTGAGTAGAAAATGAATCAAGCTTGTTATTTTCAGCAATACCAAAGGATATTTAGTTAGCACTAAGAAGGGAAAGAGGAATATTTTTTGTACCAGTGGCTTCATGCAGGGTTCCACTGCTCAGTGTTCTGAGACTAATTAATCAGTAAGGGTGTCTAATAAAAAAGATGACTGTTCGCCAGCTGCCACAGCAGGCTGGTTAATGGACTGAAATATTAGRGTATTTTTGTAGCAAATATTTCTGTTCAGAATGCTACATCCATTTGTCCTGATTGAAAATGGGGGAGTTTAGGCTTTTCTGTAGCAAGGAATAGTGGGTTTTTTGCATGTTTATTCTCTCCTTGCTAATTCGTAATTGTCTCCCTTGACTTTTAAAGSAAATAGATATCAAGGATGGCATAGCAGTTTTGTAAGCAATTATAGAAGATCCCATTACATAAGGATCAATGATCAYTATGATAAAAATGTGATTTTTTTTTTCAGTTGACTAAAAAAATAAAGAGCTAATTATGAATGTGGTACTTGGGTATTAGGCAAAAATAATTCTGGAGGAACAGATCACTTTTTCAGAGCTTMCTGTTTCTTTTAAATTCAGTGTGTACAGCCAGTTTCTTATCTTTTACTTTTCCCTACCTTTTCTTAAGGATAAGGATAGGATGACTGCTACTTAACTCTTCTCTTAAAATGAGATCATTCATTTCATGGCTAGTAGATTCTTGATATTTTTATAATGTGATGTGGTTAGTAGAGACAAATCAGCTCATATGCTGGTTGGAGTGATAGGAAGCCTTATTTTTGGTGTAAGCTGATCTGTTGGTRCTGACAGTTACAGTCACCTACTTTGAATTATTTTAGTGGTGCTCTAATATTGTGGGACAATAAAGTATATATGAACTAAAAATACTTACTAGAAATGAATTAAAAATTATTGTCTTTGAAGAGTAGAAGTTGATACAATTTTAATTCTTTAAATAGCTTAATGTAAATTCAGATAMAAGTTTTAGTTTAAGATGGAGGTACCAGGATACCTAGTTCTATAGCAAATGTTAATATTACTGTTACAAACTCAGGAATAAAATGTCCCTAAGGTGAATTTAATTTGCCAAGTTTTGATTCATTTAGCACTCATTTGGAGAAAATCTTTCAATTTTGTGTGCACAAAAGGGAAAATCTAATCATCACTCTTCATTTTCAAAGGAATTCTTCAATTTAAAGATAGGTCCCTTCAGGAAACAAAGGAGGAGCATCCATTAGTAATTTTTATTTTTATGTTATCTTAATGTTTATATATGACACATGAGGTGGAAAGTATCACCAGTAATATTTTATTTTCAGGGTCTGCATAAAATTGTAAAATGTTCTGCAACATTAAGATTTTTTTTCCAGTCTCTTTTCCATACATAATCACTTATGAGAACACTAAAATGATACTTGCAATACAATTCCTGGCTCTTGAGGTGATATATGACCTCTCCTCCCTAAAAGTCACATAAATTGACACATTTGTTCTGAAGGGTGGAGCATAAATGAGACTTGCATATGCCCTCTTGGAGTCTGTGTTCTATTTTGTCTGCATGAATTTATGATCCATTTTCTGCAAATCAGGAGAGGAGAGTTGTCCATCATTCCAAACAGTGATAAAACCAAGGTTTGTACCAGTATTATGACCTGAATAGGTTTAAATGACAGTTACTGGAAGAATTGATATTACAGCAGCTAGTGTCACAAGTTCAGGATATATCAATATTGACGCAGATAACAAGTGCTTTTTAAGTGGGATGGAGTTGGGATGTGTCACTGCCTCCCTGTTCCCTTCGAGCGTGGTAAAAGCTGCTAGTTCTTGGCACCTCAGAGCTCATTTGAAAATCCCTGATATTCTTTTATAGAGAAAACATGAATAGGTATCCCAGTTGAATTTGAATGTTGGTTTGTTCGTAGGTGTTCAGTTTTCCTGTAGCAGTATTGATGCTGATACTGAAAGTGCAGCTGTAGTAAGGAGACATTTTAAATGATGGTATTCAGCACCTCTGAGTAAAAGTGGACCATTTTAGAAGTTCTCTGCAGAGTGTGTTGTCTTAGGGAATTCTGTGTGTATGATCTTCCCTGTCAGCACAGGACACTGCTTACCTGAAGCAGATGGTTATGTCTGTGTCCACTGCAAGAGCTGTGATTGCTGAGGGATAACTGGGTTTGAAACAATCAACGTGCTCTTGGTATTCCTCTTGCCTCTCAAATCCATGTCTTCCTAACGGGTCTCTGCTTTCAAATAAAGGTTGTATAACTGGTGTTCAGGAGGTTGCAGCACTCCAGAGCTGGAGCTTTAGCAATCTTCAATTTTTAATCTTAAATTTAAATCTTAAAATGCTTCTCTTTGTTGAAGAGAGCAAACCACCTTTTCCTGACTATTACTTTACTGGTTTCAGTATGTTCATGTTTGATGCTGTAAGAAAGAGCGCTCTAAATGCTTAGAGATGAACACTATGAATCCAAACATTTGGTGATTAAAGTCTTTGTTAATAGCAATACTTGTGGTCAACACTTCATTAAAGCATGTTTCACCATAGCAGTGCACAGCAGTTCAGAACAAAAGTGAGAAAAGCTTGAGCGGCATGTGTAGAATATTAAAGCATACAAAAGTGATGAATGCATCACATAAATCCAAACTGGCATTTGATATTGGAGTGAATTCTCTACCTTTTGACACCTTACTTTAYRTATGACTTCTTCRTGATAAAACCCCAAATGACAAGSTTGTGTGTKCTCTAGGATATTCATCTAAGGGACTGAGAAGACTTTTAAAGTCTATTTTTAATCACTTCGAAAAAGATGAGAGACCTATGGATCTTCTTTACAGTCTGTATCCATTAAGGATTTTTTTCCCTTTGCAGTGATGAGTATGTTCATACAAATTAAGTCATGTCCCCTATCAGCAAGCACATTTGGAGCTRTTGAGGTAAACTAACCAGAAGGAGATTGTTATAATATATGCAGTAGCAGACTGCAATCAATCTTTTATGTAGGTTTCTGTGGACATACACAAATATTTTGGCAGGTAWGATTTTCTTGTTGAGAGTTTTCATCAGTTGTTTTTTAAACTGACAACCAAATAGTGATGATATGGAGCTTCACATATTTTAATCATATCCTGCATATGACAAAATTGTCTTCATATGGCTGTCTTCAAAACAATCCAGTTTCAAAATAGTCTTTTTTTCGACTCAGTAATACAAGATACAGCCTGCATTAAAACGAAATTGTCRTTGATGGAGGTTGCAGTTTCAGACAGTGTGCTTGCCAAAAGTGGTTTCTTTTACTRCATGTTCCATCTCCCTTACCTAGCATTTGCACGGCTAATTGTGCATTATTTGACAATAATTGTGCATTTTTATTTRGAAAATTTCCTTCACTCYATTTCTCTCAGAGAGATTCACTGTGCAGGTGTGGTGTGAGGGTGAGATGGGATAAAGCACTGGGGCAGGGCAGGATGGACATGTGAGGCAGCCTTAGGTAAATTAAGTCTAATTGCAGTCTAATTGTACTTTTTGGTGCCTGTATAGCAGAGGAATTGGGTACCTTTTGGAACTGTGCCCCCTTTCTTTCATGAGTTCATAAATGTAATTCCAGAAGGCTCTTTTGGTCTTCTTTATCACTTGTCTAGGATTTACTTTGCCTTTCTGTGAAGACTTTTAAATTCTCCTTTAAAGGAAATTTGAAAATATATAAACACACATTAGGGATAAAACGTACCCACAAATGTTAGTATGAATATTCTTTGGTGATGCTTTTATAAATGTATATATGTGTGTTCAGTGCAGAATGGCTACCCCCCTGATACCCCAAGAACAGTGATGCTGAATGCCAGCAGTAGATTTACACAGCTGGCTGTTAAAGAGTAATATCTGGAGGTCTGCTCATTTTCTTTGAACTCAAAACCTTACATTTCAGGCAGGAATGCACTTGGTTAAGTCTAGGATATTACACAACTAATTTTGCAGAAAGCTCAGAGCAGCAATAACTGATTGTCTTTTCAGAGTTGTCTGCATGTCTGGTTGAGTCAGCAACAGGCCATGAAAACATGCAGCCTGACTCCTTTAGCCTAAGCAAAGACATTATACTTCTAAAACTTTAAATCAAAGTCTTGATATACCCATGTCTAAGATGTGTCCTGACTRATGAAAATGTATGTAGAGGGAGAGTTATACATGGAGTTTTCTTTGCAGAAGCTGTAGACTTGATCATAGATTCATTAGGTTAGATATTTACCTACAAAATTTGTGTTTCTAGAGAAGCTAGCTTCACATGATTCTTAAGAGGGAGTGAGTTAAYTGTGTTAAACTCAAGGATTAATACTGGAGCTGGGGAAGCCAAACTACAGAAATACGCTTGAATTTTCAGTGTTAGCCTTGCTGCACATCCCTGTGTGTTGAATTTACGGTGTACATCTGCTTTTTGTAATAAAAAATTACAAAAATAATAAGGAATTAATCTGATCCTTTCCCCTTAAGTGAAAGTGAAGAGTCTGAGCTGTGTTCTTGGCCATGCTAGTTCTGCTCACTGAAGGCTTTTGTGGACTGGGATGTGAGACTTTCCACATGAGTCAGAAAAACGTTATGAGTACTGCTAGTAGGAGCCTTGATTTTCAGTGCTGTGAAGCCAAAATATAAGACACATGCTGTGTTAAAATACCAGCTTACGCGGGGATGCTAGCACATGCTATTTACATGGTTTAAGTGCAAATATTTTCAGTACAAATTACTGTTTCTAGTCATAATTTCTGAAGTATCTGTTAAATAGTTTGCTYATTATTAATTAAGGCTTGTCTCAGTCTGGGTTTTGGAATAGTTAATGGTGCACACAGTACTGTTAATTTTTAATAGAAGTAGCAGTTTTGACAATCTGAGAAATACCAAATGAGAGAAGAGTTTTCTGAGATTGTTGTGGAAGTGCTTGTATAATTGGGAGCCCTGTAATGATCATMATGGATGTATCATAAATTTAAATATCATCATAGCACAGTCATCTTTATAATTCCATACATACAAAGGGACAGAACTCTGCAGCTTCAGACAAATAAATTTTGGTACTTCCAAAGAGTACTTAATTTAAAATCATTAAGTAATTTCAGTCATGGAATGCTAGAATGCTTTGGGTTGAAAGGGATGCTAAATCTCATCTTTGTTCCACCCTTGGCCATGGGTAGGAACATATTCCACTAGCCCAGGTTGCTCCCAGCCCTGTCCCACTTGGCCTTTAACACTTCCAGGAATGGGGCAGCCACAGCTTCACTGGGCAGCCTGATGCATTTTATGGATCTAGGTAAGGTTGCCAAGRCATCAGGTAAGCATTATAAGGTGTTTGTTTCTTCCTACTGACTGTGAGAATTTGGAATATGTAATTTTCTACTCACCTTGACATGCTTCCTTATACTCCTTAGAGTTCTCTGCAATTTTACTAATTGCAATCTCTAAAGCAGAATCCCCCMAAAAAAACCCCAACCTCTGCTTGTCTCTGAAGCTCTTTGTGTAAATTGAGTCATAGATGTTACATTTTAAGCCAGCAGGATGTTTGATTATTTTGCTTTTGACTGCCTTTAAAATTCTAGTTGCCATAACAACTTTATTGCTATATTTTTAGCACATCAGTTGCCATAACAATAAAATATAGGTTTTTGAATGGAACCATTTTTTCCTTCCTTTTTTTTTTTGCTTTGTTTTATAAAGAACCTTCTTTGGGGGTGAAAGGAAATGTGGCAAAGATCATCCCCTGTGAGCACTTGGGCTAGAAAATTAGTTGRAAAATAAGGCTTTTTTTAAATCTAGCATTCCATTCCTATGGCATTTTTGACTGCTGAATATTTTCATAACTTAGACTGAAAAATGAATGCAAATCACTTGTGTAAAACCTTTCTTTTGTAAAAAAAAAAAAAAAAAAGCTGTTTCTTATTCTTATTTATTTTAGTTTTTTTAGAAAACTTTAGGTGGGTAATTTCTAATATCTTTATTTCAGTATATGGAATGGCTATAAACAAGGTCACTGAGTTAGAGACAGTGTTTTGTTCAGCATGTTGATATTCTGTGTTTGGGGCACTTCTATGTGATATATGTGTAAATTAGATGWACTAAGAGATTGACATTTAGCTTCACGCCAAAATCTTGAGCAGAGGGGAGAGGTTTATGTGTGAATTTAATATTGGTGAAAGAAGTTGGCTTTGTACTTAATCTATAGACTTCTCCATTCCCTGATAGTGTCCTTTCCAAAAAGATTTGTATATCTCAATGTTTTCTTTATATTTAACATATTCTTAGTGCTAATAAAGTATGTAYTTAATTTCTTTTTTTTTCTTAAGGGATGATTTTATAAATTTTAGTTAGCTAATTTTTAACTCAGGGGAGGGGTTGAAAGTCTGTAATTCTTGCTTTCAGTGGCACTTTCCAAACACCTCTCATTTTGAGATTGTATGTCTGTGAGTTACCCAGGAATGTACTTCCACTGTTATTTGCAAAATATTCCTGGTAAACAATTCTTGGTAGGAAATTATTCCTTGTCTTTTCTCATATATGGATATTGATGCAAGTGTATATAGATCCATGCTATAGGAGAAGTGATAACTTCTRTATAACATAGTAAGTGATAACTCTTCAGCACTTCCACCTGGRAGACAGATTTGGTCTAAATGAAGCTGAGGTTTAAATCTTTAAAAAGAAAATGTGCCATCCTTCCAGTTATAAATAGTTATTATGCCATATCTTTTTCATGTTCTTCTTTTCTATTTCTTCACAATGTGGTGGAAGAGTAATCCCGAGTAACAGTTTAAAAATAGTCTTTAAAAATCCACTATTTGCTTCGATAATTTTTAGCTTTTTTGTTGTCAAGAAGTAGTAGACTTGGATTTTCTAGGATTTGGGGTTGGTACCACCTGCTCCCCAATAGACTGTGCACTAAAACAAATAGTGGCTTTTTA
The DNA here is from genome assembly GCF_030028575.1 of Malurus melanocephalus. NCBI lineage: Eukaryota > Metazoa > Chordata > Aves > Passeriformes > Maluridae > Malurus > Malurus melanocephalus. The sequence goes on along the minus strand of NW_026623739.1, from coordinate 56,080 downwards.
GCTCCRAACTGATTTTGCCCATACCAACTGTTGGAGCTGTGACTTCATCTCCTAAATGATCCTGATGTTCAGTGCTTTTCTGAGCTAACTCTCATTCCTTGAAGAACTATTTTAAAAAAATATTAAAGGAACGTTTAGGCTCTAATCTGTCAGTTGTATAATCAACTAAAAAATAAATTGTCGGTGTGACCAGGCATGTGTTTCCATACAGCCTGTCTAGGYTGGACTGGATTCCAGGAGAATATTCTGTGTGTGTTTAACCCAAACCACAACCATGGAGAGTGAATTTGAATCTGTTCTTGATGTGTGTCTGTGAGTTTGTCCCATAAGACCTGGTGGWTCTCAATACTTAGGATTAGACTGAAGTGAAACTATTCTGTGATACATCCAAACTTTTGATTTTGAGAGACAGTTGTATGTGGCTTCGATCCTCATGTTCCTAGTAGTTGGTTTTTCATGGGCCATACGAGTTGGCTTCCTAATTAAGGCTGCAATAATTTTTTTTAAATCAGTTGAACTCATTAAATCAAAATTGCTTGCCTTTTARAAGGTCATGCTGTAGTTTAAGATAACTGTTTGGCTTCCAGTGTGGGAAAAATCAAAGTAGGCAATCRCAATGTTTGGGGGATTTTTAAATAGCTTTGAAATTTCTTATTCTAGTTCTGCTAAAATGGAATTACTGCTAATACTGACTGAGCTTACACTCCTGCCAAATGAGCTGAAATCCTTCTGAACATACATTTTCTTGGTGCCCACTTAAAATATGCTTTTAGAAAATCAGTATCTATGGAATGTACTTCCTGACTTGACATAGACAAAAGTATTAGTAAAAATACAACTGTGTCAAAAGATGCCACTAAAAAGCTTGAATAAGTGCAGTACTAAAATTTTTTAAGTATGGTTTTGAAATATGAAAAATTATTCCCACAGGAAAGGAAAGGGCAATGCTACCTGCACTGTGCAGACTATTCTCTACATTTCAGCATTTCTTCATTTACAGTTCTCTTAATTGCTGTACTTTGTCCTGTGATTTCATATTTTAATTGTCTCTTGAAAGACAGGAGCAGTGGGAGATAATAAGTTGGTGTTCTTTTGTTCTTATACTTTTCTTTTTAATTTTTTTAACTGCTGCTAGTGTAAGACCAGGTTTATTTTTAGTGGCAAATGCATGAAACTGTCTGAGGGCACATGTTGAATATTTTGCTTTTCATACCATCCTAAGATATTTTTCTTGGGCTTCCACAGTGCATTTCTTATATATGGTCAGTCAGTAAATAGCATCTTTCTGTAGCTTATGTGCTGTTGAAAGTAAATGCTGTTTGRTTCCTGAAAAATCTTAATTATCGCCATTTAGTAGGCTGCACAGCATTTCCTTGAAGTAAATTTACTTTCTGGCTGATAGTTTATTGCACAGAGTTTTATTTCTATTGATTCAGGGCACAGGAGTTTGGTGGTATTTGTCACTCTGGATTAAACTTGTAAAGTGGATTCATATGACCATCAATATCACTTGAGGGAAGCTACTCTTTAAAATGTAGAAATGCAGAAAAAATGTTCTTTTATGTGAAATTCAGAAAAGTATTTGCTTTGTATGCATTTGTGGGTGACATCTCTACCCATGGTAGGGAGGTTGGAACAAGATGCTCTTTGRGATCCCTTCCAACCCAAACARTTCWGTAATTCTGTGAAATACAATCCATGAAATCACAGGCAGTAATGTTTAAAGGGAGATTGTAGCAATTTACTCCAAAAACTTGCTTAATATTTATTAAATAAAGGAATAATGTTAGGAGTAATTTTAAAGTTTTGAAATTTAGAAACATTTGATGTAATTGTTGCATAACACCATGAAGACTGCATGATAAATGCCCATCTCTCTACTGAGCCACATGAAAAAGAAAATTATTTTCCCATTTCTTCTTGCTCTGCATCACAGCATCCTAATTACSTAGCATTTATGTACTACTGGCTAATATTTGTATCATTAAAAGTATTGGAAAAGGACTGAGCTGKGGGTCAGCAGAGGATCAGGCTGAACCTGAGCCTGCTGGAGTAGTAGTAAMAGGCAAAGGGATCATAGCTCCCTTCACATCTCTTGACCTTTTAGAAAGCTACTGTTCTCTTCCAGTCTTTCCTGAACTGTGCCCACCCTTGGCTCTAAATGATACAAGCCCCTTCCTTTTCCCCCACCTTACAGAACCTACTCTACTGCTGCCACCAAATTCAGTTTCGCTGTAATGCAGAACAGTCCTGTGCTGGCTTTGGGGGTAATTTTTTCTGTATCTGTGAGGTAAGAGGTCCACGAGAGCATCTGCATTTCAGAAATGCAACTGTATACCTGGTGTCTCTTGATCTTTGTTGCAACACAGGGTATGTGGGCCATAGCACTGTAAAATGATTTATGRCATTCTTTAGGATTGTAGGATGCAAGGGAGAAGGAAAGGAGCTGATCTCTGATAGCAGGACTGATAGCAGGTGGAGAAATGGTTTTAAATTTTCTACAATATACTACTGTTTCCTTCAGAACTGACACTTCTTCATCACTGGACCAAGTGGGTTTATTCTTGATGAGGATGAAGACAAACCACAGAAAGAAAAATTCTGAGCTGATGATGGGAGTCACAGGGAGAATGGTCAGGCATTGGAACAGGGGGCCAGGCAGGCTGTGRAAACTCCATCCTTGGAAATTTTCACAGCTCAGCTGAATGTAGGACCCAGGACAACATGGCTTAAATTTGGTGTTGGATCTGACTTTGACCCTGTTTGGAGCAGGGCATGGGGTCAGATGGTATCTGTAGGGTATAAGGGGTTTGRGAAGCCTAAGCTTGTTTTGAGAAAAAAAAATAAGGGTTTATTTGTATGAATATAGCTCTTATATCTTGTCATATGCCTGTATTCAGGTCAAAATCTGTGTGTGTCCTGTGTAAGTGCAAGCTCTCTGTGGCATGTTTTAAATAGACAGCTGCAGTGGGTGGATTTGGGGAAGAGGCTTTATATTCCATGTAACAAACGTAACCAATTTCTGCCTTAACTACARCACTAATATGTCTTCACAGACCAACTTCAAACACTAATAAGATGTAGAAGACCCCATCCGTGTATGCACACAACCAGATACACACAGAYTCACAATTTTTAATGCAACAAATTATTTTCCTTCCTCCTCTGCTGCTTTAAGCTGCATTACAACTGSAGGCTTTTCAGAACAGAATTATTCTGGAGGCATTAAAAACAAAGCCAGGGTGTTCATAAGATGCAGGAACAATTAAATGCCAGAGCTAGTTAAGATTAAAAATAAAGCAAATGGAAAGAAACACCGTTATTCCTTAAGCTTAGGAGAAAGTATATAAAAGCAAATACTACTGTAAAAAAAAAAAAAAAGAGTTGGGCATAAAAAAATAGAGGCTGATGAGCTGATATGTATATGAACACTGTCATTCAGGTCTGCATCTAAATAAATAACTACTGTGTTCCTTATCCCACACTCTCGGCTGCACCTCCTTGCTGTCCTCAATGCCTTTTAAAAAGATTTTATGGAAATTACTGTTGTCCATTTAATCCAGCTGATCATTCAATAATTTAACAAGGAAAGAYTTCAAACTAGAAATGAGTGGTGTGATTGAGATGCTGCTTTGTGAACAGCAGGGATTGCTTCCATCAGTCCTGTTACCTTACAAAAAAGATTTGGGAAACAAATATTGATACTCCTTTCTAAACAGAATGACTAATAAATTGTTTTCTTGCTTGGAGCTTCTAAATCTCCTTCCATATGGACTTTTTCTGTCTGAGAAGCTTTATCCGATTTCTTTTCAGGGTCACACATCACCACTGCTTTCAYAGCTTTGCTTTGGATATACAAAGCTCATGCTCCTACCACATTGCYTCTGTTTTCAGCAGGATCAGATGGTGTGAGTTTTCTGTTTTGGATGGCGACTTGTGTCGTTTCTAGCTGGGGTAATTTATAAAGAAGGTGTGGAATTGCTCCTTCATTTTGAGGAGTGTTCAGTCCACTAGCTGGATGTAACCAGCTATGGGAACTTGTGCACCATGTGGTCACAGTAAGGTAATTCTTCCAATAGAACACTTCTCTTTCTCTCTTCCTTTTCTTTACACACGAATTTAAAAAAAAAAATCCTGAAGCACGTTTTGTTTGAAACTGTCAGAGGTCCAAATATGTCTCTAATTCCCAAATAAAAAACTTTTCCCTTAGAGCTTTTAATGGGCCACCTCTGATAAAAYGTTCTGGTATTGTCACATTTTCTAAAATTCCCTCTGTAATCACATCGKTTCATCAGGACTAGCTTATTTCTGCTTAATTTTCACTTGCCTCTAAATATACATGGAACAGAACAACTTAGTGCCGTCAGCATGGTGCAATTTATAGTGAGTGGCTGAGGTGATAAAGCCACTGGCAGCTTGCAGCATGACTTGCTTTGTAGTAGTGAAGGAAGCCWGCTTGTATTCCCAGAGATGTCAAACTTCCTTGCTTTTCATCCACTTGGTGCCTTTAGTTATAATTTCTTTAGAGGAAGYATTTTATTTGCATCTAGAGCCAACTAGCAGAGGTTGCCATTGATTTTCCGGTTACCTACTCAGCAAAGTCTGCATTTCTTGTACCAGACCTAAAATATATGGCTGCCCCAAGTGCTTGTTCTCAGAGTTGAGTTCTCTGGGCACATAGCTGGGGCTGGTCTGAGATCAAGGTGACTCAGTGGTTACTGTGACATTTGGAAGCTTTAGTAGTTACCAGTCCTTAAATCTGTATAGAGCAGGATGTACTAAGTAGTTCATGTGGTCCACATATTTGTCAGSCTTTACCTTTGTCAGACTAATCTTACACTCCTGTGTACCTTTGTGGCTCYCTAATGTCCGTTTTAAGGTCCTTTATATCCCTGGTGACAACCACARTCTATCCCAAGGAGAAGTGGGAGAAGTACTGGTCACTGCCATGCCTGTGCACTGTCTTTATCCTCCTCCTCCCCCACAGGAGGAGTGGGAAGAGGAGGAATAAAAATTTCTCCCTATTGTTCTGGCCCTGTTATGGATAACAGGGCCTTAAAGCCATGCTCAGGGACTAAATGTAGTCGTTAAGTCTGTTGTTGCAGTCATTTTCCATTCTCAGGTATGCGAGTTAGTTTAAATTTTCCTTAATGATAGAAGACTTTGGAATGATCACATGCCCTTACTGCAAACCACTCTGACAGTGCTGCAGTTTGTACTGCTTCACATTGCTGCAGACTTGTCATTCAGCCTTGGATATTTGCTCCAGGCAGTACCTGAAATACAAGATGTTAACTCGGGAGTAGCTTATTAAAATTTTGCCTTTGGTTTACCTTGGAACTAGAAGGATTTAAAACACTGTGATTTCTAATGACTTGATTGGTTAAAGCCTCTGATACCATCCAAGACACGTTTCTGCTGATCAATAGGCCAAAATGCTGTTCTGTCGTTGGTATTTTGGTATCTAAATTTGCTGTTTCAGTGTCTAAAGATGCATGGAGTGTTTGTGTAAGATAACCTTGATGGCTGTACTTCTGTGACTGCGTTTATTTTTAGGAAGCACAAAGTAAACAAAAGTTCTGAGTCCTTAATCAGGGAATAGCAGCATCCCTTTGCAGCAGAGAACTGAGTTAATTGTGTTCTGTTTGGAAAATAATGTGCTACAAGTACTTGCATTTAAACTGTTATTGAAGCAGTTAGGGTACTATTAGGGTACTACTAATACTGGTATAGTATTGAAACTAGGTGCAGATGAGTTTTGTGACATATACRTGTTAAATTTGGAAATAATTAATTAGGGGATGTAATTAAAAAGGGGACTAATTTTAAATAAGACCAGAAAATACGTGTGGAACCATGGCAGATATTTTACCAAGCAAAACCTTAGCAGGTGATGCTTAAAAGGCGTGTGCACAGTTAGTAATGTGTGAATAACTTCTAGTAAACAATTTCAGTGGGATGATGATGATGGTTTATTAGATTGCGTGTGGATTGTGTTGGTTTCCTCCTCAGGCTCCCGGTGCTCTTCGCCGAAGTACAAGCAGTTGGGGCCACGGGTAGCCCAGCTCAGTCGGGTGCGGTGCCCGCGTTGCGCTGCTCCCTCCAGCCGGCTCCC
>NW_026623739.1:37927-49240 GCF_030028575.1 Malurus melanocephalus | reverse complement strand
CACCCGGCTCCCCGCACCCGGCCCCCTCCAGCCGGCTCTCCCTCCAGCCGGCTCTCCCTCCAGCCGGCTCCCCCTCCAGTCGGCTCCCTGCCGATGCCAGCGGCAGCGCCATCGGATGGACCAGGAGCAGAAGAACAGCCGACAGCACTCCAGCGCCCGGCGGGCTGCGGCGGGGAGGAGGAGGAGGAAAAGGAGGGGGAGGAGCGGGCTGAGGTGCAGGCAATCATCGCACGGAGGTAGCAGGGAGGCAGCGGCTGCCGCTCTCGCCGCACCGCGGTAACTGGACTCCCTGTCAACTATTGGACATAGAGGATTCGTGTAGGTGAGAAAGCTTCTCTATTGCTTTAGCAGGGAAATGGAGAAAGGAGTAATTTTACACGTGCGCTGTTGCTTATAGACAAAGGGAGCGAATAGCCGCAAATATTCGGGGATGTTATAAAATCTGAAAGGACTTTCTGTACAGCGTGGCAATGCTCGACAGGAAATTAACTCCAAAAAGAATGCTTTCTCTCAAAGTGCTGCGACAGAATTGAACGTTTGGCCTTTCTAGTATCTGAAATTCCTCCTGAAGACACGGCAAAGACTATAAGAAACTTCAGAGAGATCCTGGTACTTTRAAGGAGACTCAAAGCAAATGCCAGCGTAATATCTGAATGACCTTGGAGATCATTTTRTGTGGATCCACTAATTTTCACTGCTAGTCTTCTAGTCTCAGGAGCTCTAGCATTAATGATGGTTTTAACGTTTTAGGGGCCTTTCGAAAAACCAGACTGTATACATTTAATTACCTGCCTAATGATTCCTGAGCTAATCAAGCATTTACTTAAAACTGAATATAGAAGATGCTTTCTTTTAATGTTTTCTATCTCCATAGCTGTGAATAAAATGAACAAGGTAATGTCCTGCAAATAGAAGAAAAAAAAATTTTTAAAGCAACTGTTTATTATACTGATCATCTAATAAATATAGAAACCCTAAAGTCCTGAGAAGATGAAGCTGAGCAACAGAATAATGGAGTAGTAAACAATGGCAGCTTTTCTAGTCAAATCAGCATTTCATTAGCTTCCCAGCAGAATGCAGATGGAAGTTTCGGAGCTCRTTGTCTGGGGGTTTGTAAAATGATTCAGTTGTTGCTACAGAGGTGAGCAATATCATGGATATACCTATGAACTCCTGGGTTCCACTCCTGATCCACTGCAGTAGATGTGGCAGAGTTTCTAAAGATGATAATTTTAAACTGACATTGTTGAAATGAAATTCAAAAGGATTTATTTTGTCTGTGGGAACAATGAATTATGATTCTGGCATTAGTAACTGTAATGGACTATRACTGTTTAAAGGAACTGTAAATATTTACATAAGTCTCCAAAATCTATTCTTAAATTATTTTMATTTTTAAATGAATAGACCCGATCTTCCTTATTGTATGTGAGATGTATGTTTTCTTTCTTGGGAGCCAGAGGATAAATCTGCCTCATCCCCCACATGTCTCCCCCCAAATAAAATTCATTGTTCATACCCAAATAGTGGTGAGTCTATTGGAATTAATCCTGATAAAAATACTTCCCTTACCTTTCCAATGAATAGCAGGGATAAGATGGAGTACCCTCTTCTGAATGGAACCAGCAAAGACAGCCATTAGAGGATGAACTTTTTCCTTTAGTCTTCAATCAATCTGTGATTTAAACTAAGACCTAAAGATCATCTCCAGGAAACCTGAGCTGTACTGAGGTTCTACCTTCCCTTCCTCCCCTTCTCCCTSTCCCCAGTATATTCCAAAGTAAAAGACTTCCTCAGGAAAATTTGTCCGAGATTTACCTCTCCTCCTTCCCTGGGAAATGAATGTGTCTGTTTTGTTAGTTTTTATTTCTATTTGTTTTAGAAGTGCCTTATATTTGCTAAAGATGGGTCAAAAGCACTGGAGGAGCTGATCAGTGGCCTTTCTCTTTCTGGCTTTTGTTTTTCTTTTCTTTCTTTGGTTCTTTCTTCCTTTCTTTCTTTCGTTCTTTCCTTAAAGCCAAGGTGTGCCAGAGGTGATGCACTGATGCTGAGGAGGCATCAACAGCTATGGGACTGTAATCCCCTCACATGTAAGCACTTGCAGTGTCTGCAAAGAGASATCGTGAGACGCTGAAGCAGAGTTTAACTGCTGTTCAGCTGGTCACCTGCCTGCTAAGGCTCAGATTGCACATTTCCCTAAGCACAAAACATGAACCAGTCCCGATGGATTGAATGGAGGACTCTGAATACGAGCAATAGTGTTATGAACCTAACTGAGCGCCTCTCCTGCCCTCTTGGATTTGGTCACTACAGTACAGTTGACATCTGTATCCTTGAGACAGTCATTATTGTCTTGCTAACATTTTTAATTATTGCGGGTAACTTAACTGTGATACTTGTTTTTCATTGTGCTCCACTCCTGCACCATTATACCACCAGCTATTTTATTCAGACCACGGCCTATGCTGATCTTTTTGTTGGAGTCAGCTGCTTGGTTCCTACTTTGTCACTGCTCCACTACTCGACAGGTGTCCACGAGTCCTTCACATGCAAAGTTTTTGGATACATCATCTCTGTGCTCAAAAGCGTRTCTATGGCATGCCTTGCTTGCATCAGTGTGGATCGCTATCTCGCTATAACAAAGCCTCTCTCGTATAATCAACTGGTCACACCTTGTCGCTTGAGAATCTGCATCAGTTTGATCTGGATATACTCTTGCCTGATCTTTTTGCCTTCCTTCTTTGGCTGGGGAAAACCTGGTTACCATGGAGATATTTTTGAATGGTGTGCTACCTCCTGGTTAACTAATGCCTATTTTACTGGCTTTATCGTGTGCTTACTCTATGCTCCTGCTGCCTTTGTCATCTGTTTCACCTATTTCCACATCTTTAAAATCTGCCGGCAGCACACCAAAGAGATAAGTGATCGGAGAGCTCGATTTCCTAGCCATGAAGGGGATGCTGCTGGGGAGACTGGGCACAGCCCYGATCGCCGCTATGCCATGGTTTTGTTCCGGATAACCAGTGTGTTCTACATGCTGTGGCTCCCTTATATAATATACTTTCTGCTGGAAAGCTCTAGGGTGTTGGAAAACCCAGCACTCTCCTTCCTAACAACATGGCTTGCAATAAGCAATAGTTTCTGCAACTGTGTGATATATAGCCTCTCCAACAGTGTTTTCAGGCTGGGACTGCGGAGACTGTCAGAGACGATATGTTCATCTTGTATGTGTGCAAAAGACAGGGACATACAGGACCCTAAACCAAGGAAACGGGCTAATTCCTGCTCCATTTAAAGAAAACTGGTGCATGCAATCAAATGCTGAGTTTTGATAGTATTTGTATCTGGAGACTTGCCAGAGAGCAGTGTTTACTTGAACAGCTTGTCATGGTGTTRGAGTGAGTTTAAAAGGGATCCTGGAAAAGGCAAAGGCAACTGTAAAAAGGGTCACTGAACTCTTGTGAAACTGTGGGGAGAGCAGTTCAATAGACATGATGAAGAAAGTCAGGAATAAAAATCTTCCAAAGGGCATGAAGTAACTACCACCWTAGAGAAGGTTCCTCGTAAAACAAATTAGTTAGTCACTATCTTACATTTTCCCCCTYGTAGACAAGTTGTCTTTGTGTCAGAATATACTGTAGCCTTCATAAATTTTATTATATATTTAAGAGGAAGTAATCAACACCACACTATGCAGCTATCCGTAAATCATATACCTGAGGACTGTAGTAGATACTRCAGGTAATAATCAACTCTGTCTCTGCTCACATCTTGTACAATTTTCAGTTGTACAAAAAATTGGCATTGCATAAACCCTACCCTGGGCATGATGCTTTGGGAGAAACTGGCACATTTTGGTACAACTTGCACAGAAGCTCTCCCTCTCATTTTCCCTTTTTTTCCATGCTGTGCATCCCTGTATTCTGTTGTGTCCAGGTGGGTGAGTTTTAAGGGCACGTGTGAGGTAAACTGAGTTCCAAACCATTCTTTCTGCAGAAAGCAATAGCCCTCCCTGGCTGACTGAGTGACTGCAACTGCCCATATATAATAATTTCTTCAGTTGTTCACTCTCTTGATCCAGTTAAATCAGCAAATGGTATTGATGTAGTGTCCTTTAGGACMCTTTTCCTTACTGGTTCCACAGATGCTCCTAATGCAGGTATGATAATGGCACACATCAATGTGCAGCACCACTTMGAAAATTAAAACTAACCACATCACCTTTTCTTTGGGAATTCTAAAGAGCTTACTATTGTAGCTGTCAGTCTGTTGTGTGAACCTCACTTGCACATACTGTATTTTTTTTTAAGTAAAAATGTAAATTGTGGTCTGTGCCTAATGTTCTCATGGCACATGGAATAGGTCAATGCTACAGATTAAAAAATTTGCACTTGCTTTTAGGGGAATACTTCTGTGCAGTTGTTTGTTAGACAAGTGTTCTTGGAGGAGGTGAACAAGGTAGTTTAGTGTTAAACAGAGGCCAAGAGCTTTGGTATTTCCTTTTGTACTGAACTGACTTTCAGGTCCAATGAAATCTTTCTGATTTCGCGAGGGCACATATTAGGTTTGTGTAGTAAATTGCCAGAGGCTCACATAAACGCCAGTCAATACAATATTTAAATTATAACTTTGAACCAAATGTAATTTTCTTAGATGGTTATTGGCTTTTAAAAAAGGCCCAATTATTGATTATTGGGGCCTTTTAACACTGCACTATTACTCCTTCTTTCACCAAAATGCTTATGTAAAGATTGTGCCTATTAYTTTCTGTAATGAAAGCTGACCATGTGTGCACACTTGTGGTATGACTCTAGAGCTCCCTTAATACTGTAGTCTTTGTTGTGTTGAGGTGGTTCTGAACCCCTGTACATTTTTTTTAAAACCTGTAAGAAAGTTGAAACAATGGAATAAAGTAGTACTATATCAATCAAACTCAGCCTTGGCGTTAGTTCCCTGATGCTACACTCTGTTCTGTGTGAAAGTCCTTTTGGGTTAGGACTGAAGTGAACAATTTCAAATCTAAATTTCAAAACTGCTTACTTGATGTCTTGATGTCTAAAATTTCGTATTCTGGTTTCTGGCATTGCACGTCTTCAAAACAGATTCAAATATGACTTGAAAGGTTCCTCGAGCTGAGCTGAGCTTTTGCTGACACCTAGCTCTCACAGATATTAGGGAAAAATTAATAGTATCCTTTGCATGGACCTCGTAATGCTCCATGGCTACGGGAATGTATTTATTGTTATTATGGGAGGCTCTTTTGGCTCACTGCTGCTCTGTATGATTGTGTAACCCCAACTCTTCCTATAAACATGACTCGGATTAATTTAGTTTTGTCATTATTTTCTCTTTGTTTCCTGCTTAGTAGGCCCTCCATGGGCAAGACTTAGACAAGGAGCAACCAAGTATCTTATTTTTCACATTTGCAGGGCTGGTTTCTCATCAGTAAAGTCATTTTATATCTGTGCTCCAGAGCTGGCTGCTTGGAGCTTGTGGTTTTCATTAGCATTTCCGATGACAAGTTTCTATGGGAGCTTCTGAAATTCAACAAACGTTCTAGCAAGTGCTTGAAGTTGAACTAACATTTATTGAATCCAGTCGGTAGGCAGCAGATGTGTTGTGATTGTGGTACTGTAATTGCAACTACAGCTGTAGTTGTGTAGAAACACCTGCAAATTCATTTGGGTTGGCTGTGCCTTAGTTGAACCCTGTTTGTGTGACCTCAGCAAGTACAGTTGGTGTACAGCAGCTTTAAGCTTTTTTGTCTGAAAATGGTAGGTCAGAGAGAGGTCTTGGCCTCAGGGGCTGCACCACAAAGTTTGCTCATTCTGAAGGGCACAGTTAGCAATGTGTTCCTCTCTACCATAGTGTTTAATTGTGGATTTGYTGGGTGAAACTAGCGATTTCCTTTTTCCTCAGGCTCTTCTTGGAGGGAGAGAATATAGGAGAAATCCAGTACCCTGCAAACAACTTGCAGGTTCCAAGGTTCTTCACCTCCTTTTTTAAGTATTTWGGCTTCATGTTGTTGGTGCAAGAACACTAATTTGCCTACCTGGATCCTGAATTTAAGCTGCTGTATAGTCACATTTCGATGTATTCTCTGTAAAATTCCTGGAATCTGTCAAATTAAACATCCTCAGCAGATTTACTTTTTTTCTTGTTGTTTCTCAGGTGACTGGATTTGACCTGATCAGTTACATGAACCTTTAAATTTAGTATGCGTGTTTCATTTTATGGAAGTGTTTTATAAACTCATGATTGAAAATTTTTATTTTCAATAATTTTATTTGAGGGAGTTTTTGTTGTTTTACTAATGCTGTCTGAGGATCCCAGCTGGTGCTAAATTCTCTTCCAGCATTAGAAGGCTGGGCATTTTAATGGATAGAAAAAGTCACAGAAATTCCAGTCACCCAATCTGTCACTTTTGATTTTCATTATGTCACTATGTAAAGTCTTATATTCTTATATGAAAATCTGATTAAACAATGATACTTTTAAAGCTGTCTCCCACTTTTATGTGCCTGAAGATCTTTATGATTTATGAAATATCTGGTAAATGGGAGACCAGACACTCTCTAAAGAAGTTGATGTGAAAAAAGTTATTGGTTTTTACATTGTTGATAGTCCAGGTAATAAAAAGGAAACATGTAAAACACTAAATGAAAAAAATAAGATATATGCCTGATAGCTAAGCAAAACAAATATATATATGTATACATACATGTATCTGTATGTAAAAAACACCTTTATGCAGGTAGATTTTATCGTGCTGTTACATTTCTGTGGAATAGTTAAGCTTGCAGCATACTGGGGCACTGTCAAGGTTGATTGCCTTACCATTTTTGGAACATCATGTCTGCAGCCTAAGGAAAAGTCAAAAAATTGTGTAATGGCAGYAAAAGCACTATCAGAAAAGTACTTGTTTCTTCACCAAATTCTATGTGCTTCTTGATTTTCTGGAATGACTTAGTAAATTTCTTCTTAAAATACTATTCTTTAAAGAGAAAGGGAACTGTAGTCATYAAAAACACGTTGCTGTCTTTTAAGGTTTACTTATTGTCTTATAGTAAGATATTCTTTCCCTGTTTCTCTTAAGAATMCATTTTGTAATTGTACTTGGTAAAGCATGAGGTACTGTGCAAGTTTCTTTTTTGTGCAGTCTTTGTGCTTCCTCTGCTGAAAAGACGGGAAAAGTTACTTTATTGAGCTGCCTTTCACAGGTAGTTTAGGAAAATCCTTTAAAAACAGTGGTTTTATTGGTTTTATGATTAAGTTTCATTCGTTAGTATTTGGTAATGAAATACCCTTGAGTACACTTAGTTTTCACACTCTGCAAAAGTAGTAAAATGACCTCTTATTGGCAAATCAGCTTAGCAGTCCGTATTAGAAACTGAGATTTGATGATGAGTTATTTCATTAGCTTTTTCAACATGGAGCTGTTTTATTTTTCCATATTACAGTTGTAGTAAATATTTAAATGTACAGGTTCTTTATTTTTTAAAATTGGTGTTGGAATGCTAGGGTGGAAATATCCCTTTAACAGCTCTCCAGCTCAGTTGCAGCATGCTGGGCAGCACAAASCTCCTGGAGCTGACTTTGCCAGGGAGCAGTGCCAGAGGTTCAGGAGGTTCAGCAGGCCAGTGTTGCTATGGGGGAGCAAAGTCAGTGAAGGTGGCAGTGGCCTCCTCAGCCATCCACCAGGACCAGCTGATTTGCAGGTCTCTCAGTTTTATTGCCACTGTCACCAGAAGGAGAAGTATAAGCCTTTGACCTCATCCCTGCCCCCTGTTTCCTCTGGCTCTTTTTTATCAATAGAATGGATATTTCTTACCTACTTTCTACTGAAGAATTAAGTTTGATTGATATGGTTGCGTTTTTTTAATTGAAAAATTTCATATATGTCATTTGAGTGGCCAAACCAAACATTGCTTTGTTAACAAGATGCCGATTAATTTGTAGACCTTTCCAGAAATGGCAGCATCACTGAGATAAATGTTTTCCTGTCATTTGCAGCATTGCCCAGAACATTGCTTAAAGATAGCTCTTTTCAAAGATTACATGTTTTTTGCTAACCCAAATATTGAATTTGAATAAAACCTGACTTTCCCCCCCCCATTTTACATAGAAATATTTAAATTTTTTCTTAGTATGCACTGAGTTTATACAYAGATCTCAGCATTTTCAATTGTTAACAAAAGTCTATGCCATTATTGTTGATGGGGTAAAAGCAATGTAGAAGGGTATTYAAGAGGAGCTTCCTACACACAGATTTTTGTAGTTATTCTGTAAAGAAATTACTCCTTTCCTCATCCAGTATTAGTTCAATTCCCTGAGCTCCATGAGTGGTAAGTGCTAAAGGAGTATGATGTGAATGGAGAAGAAGCTGTTAGTGGCTCTTTGCCCCAGACAGGCCTGAGAAAATACTTGAAAAACCCTCACTTTTACATCCATGTTTTCTTTGGGCTCCTCCTTTGTGCAAGTGCTATGAAAGGTACCATGATTATAAGGACACCTTAGGGCTTTCAGCTGCACTGACTGGTGGCTAGGAAGAGTCATTTCAGGCAGTAAAATCTTTGGGACTTTATCCCAGTCTTACACCATCTGCTGCTGCACTTTAGCCTCTGGAGCAGACTGTGGCAGCAGTGCTGGAGGGTTTTCCTTTCAACCACTGGGTCATTCTGTCTGGATACAGAAAAGGTGACTGGGAGCAAAATGAAACTTCTAAGTGCAGTGATTAGCAGGGAAAAAAATTTCTCTTTTCCTGTGTGATGTTTATCCCTGCCTCAAAGCTGGTAATCTGAAATTTGCAGCACTGTTTAGAAAAGTGAGAAACACCAAGATTTTGAGAGGGGGAAGATCAGAGATGTCAGTGTCATCATGCGAGGGCATATCTGCATCTTGAAAGCACTGCTTTTTGTTTCTTTGTTTTCTTTAAATGCAAGGTCTTTTTCCCTTCTATATTATTTAAATAAGCACAAATTCTTCTCATCATGGAAGAAGTCCATTTTATGAGATATTTAAATGAGGGATAGGGTAGTGGTTTGGGCACGTATAACACAAGGTCCCAAGTATATTACTTGTGAAAACATGCTCCACTTCAAATTTCATGCACTTTAGGCATGAAAAAACCCTCCACTGTCCCAGGGGAGGGTTTCCAGTCCTTGTATCATCTCTCCGGTGTTGTTTATGCTTGTGCAGGTATTAGTGAAAAGTTCTTGTGGGACAACTAAATTTAGAATTGAAAATGGACAAATGATGTTTTCCATGATAGAGTAAATTTGTTCTGCCTTAGGAAAGACAGTGGCTGAACCTCCTCAAATCTCAGTTGTTTGGGGTCATTGACAGGTATGCACAAACCCACTTTTGGGAATTGGTGGGTAAGACTGAAGCATCTGCCTGTCCTCTGCATAAACTCTAACTCATGAAGTTAATTCTCTGCAGATGGGGTGAGAGACAGCTGAAGGAAATAATGCCTTAAACTGCTTCAGCGAGACTTTTGCAGAGCTGTGTTTATTAGGGTTTTTAATGGGAAGGAAATKTGTTGTAATTTTAAAAAGAGAGATCTATATGCTGTGAGTAATGAATTGTTATTTGATCAAGGACAAAGTAGTCTGGTTTTTATCTGTGCCCTCAATAGGCCAAGAGGATCTTGAAAACATAATTTTATTATAGTCAGGTATATTTTTAGGCACTGCAATTTTTATAGGGAGTTTTAATGCAACTGTATGTACATAAGGGTTGTAAACAGTTATGTAATGGCAAGGTTTTGGTGGCAAGTTTTTCTGCATTTCAAGGGCTCTGGGGATCACTTTGTGGCTCAAGTTGGATAGGTGCTAAGTGCATGGTGAAGTTGCCAAAGGCAAAAAAGCGAGTACAGACTACAATGCAAAACTGCTTTCCCTGTAGTATTAGATATTTGATATGGTCCAAGCAATTATCTCATGTTGACTTAYGAAGATGCTGTACAGAAAATATCTAACATATGTAAGCAAAACTACATATTGTTGTAATGAAATTTTGTTCAAGATTTTTGATTTTTCAACTCAGGACTTTCAGAGACCATATTTTCTGTGATCTCTTACTTTGGGAGCTCCTAACCAGTTCATTATTTTCCTTTGCTGGCTGTGCTTTACTTGATCTCTGGCTTTTGTTTTTTTTAAATTCAATTTTTAATTTGAGTTTTGTATCCAATTTTGCTGTTTTTGTAGCTGTGTTGACTTGACTCATGTAAAAACTTTTATAGAGTATTGGAAAGGTYATATTCTTGAAGGAAACTGCATCCATTCTGAAATATACTTAGGCTGCARTTCAGTGTATCTAAAAGAAGTACTGCTGTACCTTGTTTACCAAATTTCAGGTGTCTTGGCAAGAGCAACGGTGACAGATAACAAGTTCTCTAATGTCTTCTGTTAAGTTGAAATATTTGCCACTGATTTTATTTGTAAATGTTTGGTGGTGGAACAGCATTTTGGATGGGGTTTATGGAGATAATTTATCTGTCTATTGTATTTCCTCTGGTTCTGATGGTGGAACAGGAAGGKTATTGCTCAAGTGCTGCTGGAACTTCTGTCCACGTACCCCATTTTTTTGGGAAACGTATGTCTGTCATGGTTGGTCATTGATACAATTGGATTTCAGTGATCATCTTATTTTATTAAATTGATTGCATTTAGTAATGCCTGTAATTTGAAAATAAAAATCATAACAAAGTGCTCTTGTAATAATGGTATTGATTTTGTTGAAAAATAAATTTCGGAATTAATGAAAACATGAAAATTCTTTACATYATTATAAAGACATTCAAAATAATGTGTATGTGAAGAATACCTGCTGATAATTTTTTTTGGGAAAGATTTGGATTTCAAGGGGCAAATTAAATTCCACAGATTAAGTATGAAAACTRATTCTGAAGAAAAGCAGGTTTTGCTTTTCATACAATAATAAAATTAATTTAATCTGTTCTCTGTCAGGGGATTTCAGGTTTCTGTAAGTCATATTATCGAGATGGTAGTTTAATGAGCCATGGCTTACCAAAAAGTGTTGAGATACTAGTAATTATAAAAATAATTCGGAAGATTACTCAAAATTATCTCTGCCATCACCATGATGTGCCTGGACCTTGAATCCTGAGTGTTACTTGCCCATGGTAGCACAGCTGGAAGGAATTCCGAGGAAGGCAAAGGAATTCCTCTAGGGGACAGTTAAAGTCTAGGATTTTCCAACTTAGAAAAGAAAGCATGAAGGTACAGGGGAGTTTGAGAAGTCTGTGAGATTGAGTTTGTCCTGGGGGAGAGCTGGGTATAATTATCCACT